>NW_017728950.1:70348817-70361887 GCF_001723895.1 Crocodylus porosus
CAGCCCCGCGGGCGGCATCGTCCCCGCCACGCAAGTCCCCCCGGGCGCCGAGCGCGGCTCCCCCCGGCTGGCCGTGGCCGTGGCCGTGGCCGTGATCGTGGTCGAGCCCGCGCTCCCTCTCTCGTTCGCTCGCTCGCTCCGCCGCGCTCGGTGCATTAACACGCGGTTTCGCACTCCGCTCGGCGCCCGGGAGGAGCGGGGGGGCGGGGCCGCACCCGCCACCAATCGCTTCCGCGGGCGCCAACGTGGGGCCCTGACGTCACGCCCAATCGGACGCGGCGCCAAGGCTTGCTCCGGCTCGCCCGGCCTCCACCAGGAAAGCGTTTGTGGCGGGGCCGGCCCGGACCCCTCCGGGCCGACCAATAGGAGACGGTGGAACTCTCCGAGAGGCAGGGAGAAGGGGAAGGTCGGTGGAGAGGCTGGGCTGTCAATCAAAGTAACGTGGGGGCGCAGAACGGGGGGCGGGAGCAGCACGCTGGGCGCTGCTTTGTGCCGCTCCCTCGCGGCGTGGGGGAGGGGCGGGGAGGGGGAGACGGGTTGTGTCCCAAGCTCCGGGGTCAGCCCTGCCTCAGGTGCTCGCTGCACGGCGCTCACCTCCGCGCATAGCCCCAGCCCGCACCCCTCTGCCCAGACCCGGCTGTCCAGGCGCAGAGCAGGGCAGGGAAGCAGGAGAGCCCTTCCCAGAGGCGGCTGGCGCGGCCCCACCTTCAAATAATCATAATAAAGAAGAAATAAATCAAATTAAAAAAAAAAAAAAATCAAGCTGCGACAGGGTTTCCAGCCCTGACTTGACACCCTCTGGCTCTTTCTACAGCTGGCTGGGCATTTTTTACCCTGCAGGCCCGGCTGTATTTATGGCACGCGCTTCCCCAGTTGGTTGTGCGATATACACAACATAGCAGGGGCCTGAGGAGCGTGGCACAGCAGGGTTGGTGGGGAAGGTTGGTGCTATGTTCGTACCCTGTCTACACACGTGCAATTTGACTTGAAATCCCACTTGCTTTTTCTTATGGTCAATAGAGCCCATGAGAGGCAATCCCCAAATGGTGCATGCACACACACAAAAAATCAGCCCGTTTTTGCTCCCATTTCTACCCATTGCAAGCAATTACACCCCACCCAGGTGTGTCCAGATGAGCACGGTCATGAGGTATGTGGGTCTGCGGCACCATACACGGCACATTCAGGGGTTTCCCACGCTGCTATGTTGCAGTGCGTGGGCAGGGCGAGGTTTTGGTCTGGTGAAATCCCATGGCCAAAAAAATCTGTGCGGGAAAAAAAGCAGCGTGGCGCCTGTGGTGGCAATGCATGCCACCCAAAAATGAGCCTGGCAGGCTGGAGCCACACTCTGGATACCAGGGTCCCAGCTGCAGGGCTGCCATGGCTGCAGCTTCCCAGGACCCCAGGTAAGGCTGCTGGAGCCAGCAAAGTTGCTGATCCCAGCTTTCCCCACCCAGGGTAACCTGCCAGAGTGCATCTAGCACAGGCGTTCCCTGGGGGCAAGTAGCAGCAGCACAAGGTGTGCAATTGCTTCTTGTCCCCGGGGAATCAAACGTCCTCACTTGTGTAGACAGAGCCTCAGAGGACAAGGATCTGATCATGAGCAAGTTTTTGACCTACTCTGTTTTTTGTTTTCATCCCAAAGAATTGACGTCCAATGCAAGCAGGCACATGTGGCCCCTCTCCATATTTTATTTATGGGTTCCGTGCAGACATAAGTGCACCTGCTGATAATGTACTCAGAATAGGGAAACTATCATTACAAAGGATGAAAAGTGCCATCTTGATTTAATGCATTGCAATGCACGAACTGCAGTGGTAGTGACCCTCAGAAAGTACTGAAGTTGTCCTTTGGGAAAAATTGACTTCTTTACAAGAGGGTTCCACTGGAGCTGAGCAGCCAGAAACTTCCACTATTATAAATAGTTTATAGTTCTATTTGAAGTACAGCAGGGTCAAATAAATTCCACATGCTCTGTATGTGACTATGGCCATGCCAAATAGTGACACAGCCTGTAACGGGAAGTAAACTTCAAAACATATCCTCTATTACCAACCATCTTATTCATAACAGAGTTGAATAATGGAGCATAAGTAGCTTTCCACATTTTCAAAATGTTAAGTGTTATTATTCAGGCCTTATGCTTTACCTAAAGGAGAGATCTTACTGTGTTATAGGAAGTCATTAAAAAAGAGCAATTTTGTAGCAAATGTTTTCTTATTCTTCCCTTTAAATTTGTATGCCATTTATTGATCCCTAATCCTATCAGACGTCAATCTATATTTTAAAAGAAGAACAGATTATGTTTAAAGGTTGATGTGAATGAAATCGTTAGGTCCCTAAATACAAGTAAATGTTGACTTTGTGCAGTTCAGAGTGTGAACATTTATGCTCTATTATTCCCAGTATCACCCACGTAAAAATGACAGGGGAGGAGGAAGCCTTCCGCATTTGCCTATGAACATTTGACAGAACACATGATGAATTTTGAATTTCTCCACAGCCCCAGAGGTTTGAAACTGAATACAGTTACCCAAGTGAGAAAGTGGATTCTCTTCTTCCACCTATTTCTTAAGGGCAGTCAACACAGATTTGCTTTTCACTGGGAGGCAGTGGTTGGGTCACCAGAATGTGAATTGTCTTACTGATTTAGGCACATGCCTTGGAATGAAGTTCTCTTCCCAACTTTGTCAGCAATATGTTGCATTACTTAGACAAGTTAGTTCACCTTTCCATGCACTGGCCTACACATGTATAAAATAGGTAGGTATTATCCTATTTACCTACTTCACAGAGGTATTGAGAACTTAATTAATTCTTATGAATCACTTAGATCTTCAGATGAAAGGCGTCATAAAATGCAAACTCTGATTATATAAGGTGTCTGTGAACCTGGTAACTAGGCAACCTGAAACAACAATACAGGCAGTTTACCCAAGTTTGGTTCTACTATGTTTAACCTGATGGCACAAGTTGCTAGTAAAATATAAACAGATACAATGTTAAAACAACAGTCTATTTTGGGGGCATAAACAGAAGTAGTTTCGTAATTGCTTCCCTCCATGAAAGCTGAAATGTTTTGCACTGTATATTTAGCATGCTTAAAATTTTCAAGGCACATTTTAACAGTTCTTTGTTTCACTTAACAAATGCTTTTCAATCTCCTGAGATTGGAAACTTGAAAGTATTTTGAATCTCTTCTATCAAAGTCAGAAGGGAAGAGCTGTAAAAGCAGGAGTAGAACCATGCATGTGAAGGCTTTTTGATTTAAGGGAGTTGCTACAAACATCTAAAAATAATGTAGACTAATTATTTACACGTTTAACAGTTCTTACAGTTCATCATAGTTTGATAATGGAGGCCCAAAATATGCTTGTGATTGTACCAGTGTAAATCTGGAGTAGTTCCTTTGAAGTTAACTCCACCTGAGTCCATGACGTAACTCAGTATTTCTAAAAGTGGAACCTGGACCAGATTTCCTAGAAGTGGGTTTGCTTCCCATTAAATTAATATTTCCTTCTGGATGTCATCCTGTAATAAATACACAATAATATCCTCATGCTGCATTACAAATATCTGTTTGACCCTTTTCTTATGATTTAAACAAATATATAGTAAACATAGTCTGCCTTACATATTAAAATACTTCCACTACACAATACCTTCTGATTCATTATTATGTCCACCCTTCCATCTGAAGTCTGAAAGTTTTTCCCCATGAGCATACTAATGTAATGTTCTTACCTCAGACAACTAAGAGCTTAATCCTACACTAAATATCGAAGTCTGTGGGAGTTTTGATGGACAAATAAAACAAAATTGGGTCCAAACTATGGTCTGAATGTATTATCAGGTTTCAGATGCAGCAGCTTGCTTTGTTAGGAAAAGGAGGAATGCTATGGTGCTCTATTTACCTTATGCGTGTCTGTGTGCGTGCATGCGTGTGCACTAGTTCATTTACTGCTGACATGACTGGTTCCTCCCAGTTTGCATGGGTGAGTTTTGTTTGTTTTTTACTTCCTACAAAGTGACAAAAACCCTGTAATAAAATGTTGATGAGGTTAATTATCAAGACATCACAGGGAGAAAAAAAACACTTTCTGAGATCTGGATAATGTAGTGATAAAAGATATGCAATTAGAGCAATTGTTGAATTCAGTAAATTTTTACATTTTTAAAGTTTTGGATTTAGAATTCTTTGTATTTTAATGGAAGAAGAAAGAGGGGTTGTATATTTAAAAGATTTTTTAAAATGAGTATACAGCATGGCAAAATGGCAAACACAGGGACCAAAGAGCTCCTGAGCCATAGGGTCAATGTAATAGATTTACATTGTGAGAGGCATAATTATAATGATGACATGCACAAAAAATATTTATTTTTAAGATTCACCCTTATCTATACATAATGATGTGGGTAGACTGTTGTAAATATTTTTCATTACTTGATTTCTTTTAAAATTAGGATTTATTTTTGTTGTGCAGGAATGTTTGAAAAATTCCAGCAGGACATTTTCCCATACGCTTTATACTGCCTTCCCCCAGCCTTTCACCCTTAAAAATTCTCCAAGTCAAAGTAGGAAAAAAAAATCAGTAGCAGATCATGCAGCAGTAAAACCTCAAATAAAATCCAATCCAAAGAATCTCTTGCGGTTTCACACAATACGGTAAAATTAGAGATTGCAGGAAACCAATAAAATTAAATTGGGAACATTTGAAGAGAAATGACCAGGTTTTATGAAAATGACACATTGACTGGCCAGTATGCTTTTTTTATCAACAATTTCTTTGTTGAAGCATACATCAAAAGAACCTGCATGTGTTTTCATTTTGTTCGAAGTCTAACTAGAAAATTACATCCAGATGTTTAATAGGCATTCTGTTGGTTTTTCTGCATTGATTAGATATGTTGGTACTGTTTGCTTACAAGTGTAGCCGGATCATTAGCTAATGCAAAGAAATGTTTGCAGTGAGTTGCTAATTAGGTCTTTTGGAAACTCTCCATACTCAGGAACAATTTGTACGGTGGCCAGAAGAACTTGCAGTACTTGAGGAGTTGCTTTCCCTTCTATGTCTGGGAAAAAACAGTCAGTTGCTTTCCCTAATCTTCCTTTGCCTACAGGGATTGCAGCTTGATCCCAATGGGTTGAAGTGCAAATAAATTAGGAAGAGACCACACACACGCACGTGCACACACACGCAAAAACACACACAAATAATGATCTCTTCTTTCAATCTTTAGTCATGCTAACAAAAAGCTAACCAATACACAGTATTTAAGACTAAAATGTGGTAAATTTTCAGTCTTAATGTTATCAAATACACAGCATTTTTGAGCATACTTTAGAGACAGATGGGAAAACCCTTTATGATAAATGAGAGTACTTGAATTCATTACTGTAGTACTTATAATTAAAGTAGCTCCTTTACAACTTCACGACTTTTGCAGAGTACTTGAAGACAAAGCTTTGAGGAAGTGAATACATGGATAGTGGAGGAATAGGAAGGGATAACTTAAACAAGAGGGGGAGAGACTGAGAAAACTGCTTTCACAATTCTGGACAGCATGGCACCTTACAGACCAACTCATTCAGAGGCATGATCTTTTGTAGGCTACAGTTTCTTTTGCCAGATGCTATGAATGAACTTTTGGAGAGCAGGAAAATTAAACAGAAAGGAATAACTCATGTCAATACATGACTAACACCACCACCTCATTCTGTGTTCCCAGTGTTAATCTTTTATACTGTGTTAAAGCTAAAAACGTGTCAGAGATATTACCCATTTACAACGTTGTCATAGAAATTATTTTAGACTTCATGGCTCCAGGCCTGATAACCTTTTAGGTGCAGTGTCACCTTTCAAAAGGTACTTGACAATGTCAGTGACCTTTATAATAAAGACCACCTGTCTGTATATCCATGCTTGAGGCTGTTACAGACAGAAATCACATCAGAAAGAACAATGTATATTTATTTTACATAGTAAACATGCACACGTCTGCATACAAACTGCTTGATTATGCAAACACATGCTTAACTTGATTAATGTTAAGCATGTTGTATGTTTAACTTGATTAATGTTAACAATGACTTTGAAGTCAATGAGGCTACACACATAAGTAAAGGTATGTGTAAGGCAAAGTTAGACTTCGCAGGATCAGGGCCATGTACAATACACACACACTTTTATAAATGTGGCTGCACAAAAATACACACTGTTTTTCTCTGTAGTTAAGATCACCATTACAAGATAATAATAATATTTAATAATAGCTGGACAATAGACCAGTTGTACAAATATTAATTTTCTGTCTGCGCTGAAAATAAAACTGCTATTTCACAGCTAATATGCATCATTAGTAGCAACTCCATAGTTTAGGTACTGTTGAGATTGCATTTACCACAGGGCTAAAACCTCTCTACTGATATTTGGCACTATGGCTCTCACGAAACAACTAGATTTTCAGTGTAATTTTAAAAATAAACTAATGGGTTTAAACAAAGGGAACATTTATAAATGCCCCCTTCAGGAAATTTTCCTCCTTTTTTTCACACCTGTATTTGGCCTCCAAGGCCATGTATAGATAAGTGCGAATGTTTGGTTCTCTGGGGATAAGTAGCAGTGCACCTTGTGCCACAGCAACTTGTCCCCAGGGAACACCCCTGCCAGACATACTTTGGCATGCGGCAGATTACCTGGGGACCAGTAGGAGAGGCTGGGGCAAGCACTGCGCTGGCTCCAGTAACCTTATCTGGGGTCCCAGGGGCCTCCCAGGGCTACAGCTGTGGCAATCCTGCCAGGCAGAGCCTAGCTGGCAGTCACAGCACAGCTCTAGGTGGCCAAGCTCTGCTTGTCAGTAATGAACCTTTGCAACACAAAGCACACTTTAGTGTGTGATATGTGGTGCTGCAGATGTGTTTGCGGTGCCACATACCACATGGCCACGCTTGTGTGGACGTGCCCCATCTACATAACCATATTTCCCATGAACTCTATATACATGTGTCTGACGCCTGTTCCAATATGTTCTAATTAAATTAATTGAGTTCCTGGAGAGTTCTAATTAGAAGTCTCCAGCAGTTTCAGCATCATGTATTCAATGTCCCTGCATTTCAAAATGGCAGTGGAGGCGCTTTGACTAAAGCTCATGTCTGCACAGAGGACATGCTCGGGTGGGATGGGCTTCATCTCTCCCTGAAAGGTAAGTGTGTTTTTTCTTCCAGGCTGGCTGATCTCGTACAGTGAGCTTTAAACTATGTTTGCTGGGGGACAGAGACACAGAGGAACATGAGGACACTTCGCCATCAAGCCAGGTGATGCACACAGGTAGTACCCAGGTAAGTGACAGGGGCCAGGGCAGGCTTAGGAACTAGGGGGTGGCACAGGCACCTACAGGAGGCCTCAAATGCCTCTACACAAACGCTCAAAGCATGGGGAAAAAGCAGTAGGAACTCACCCTTCTGCTAGCTAGCAAAAACTCAGACCTAGTGAGGCTCATGGAAACCTGGTGGGATTCTACCCATGACTGGGCAGTGGACATTGAGGGATACAGGCTGTACAGGCAAGACAGCAGGAAAAAGAATAGGGGTGCATAGCGCTATACGTCAAAGAGCAATACATGTCCTCAATGATCAGGATGGGGTCAGAAGAGAGGCAAAATGAGGCTGTCTTGGTAAGAATGCAAAGGGGCGGGGAAAGGGACTTGATAGTAGGCATCTACTACAGACCACCTCACCAAGGGGATGAGCTGGACCTGGAATTCACAGGTCAGCTCATGGAGGCAGTAAAGTCAAGGGATGTGGTTGTCATGGGTGACCTAAACTACCCAGACATCTGCGGGGAGGAGCAGTCAGCCAGCTACGACTGCTCACATGCGTTCCTAACCAGGATACAGGACCTCCACCTAACTCAGGTAATGCATAGTCCCACCAAGGGAAATGCCTTGCTGGACTTGGTCCTTGCCACAGGCGAAGACCTGGTGAAGGGTCTGTGGGTACTCAACCACCTGGGTGACAGTGATCATCGCCTGCTGGAATTTACTATCCAGCGCAGGGTCGTGAAAGCAAGCAGCAAGACAGAGGTCCTCAACTTTAGGAGAGCTGACTTCTATAAGCTAAGAAGGTTAGTAGGAGGGTCTCAGAGCTTCAATGAGATGGGATTCCAGGACAGGTGGTTGTTCCTCAAGGAGACAATCCTCCAAACTCAAAGGGAGTCAGTCCGAATGTGCACCAAAGGGGGCAAGAATGCTAAGAAGCCCCCATGGCTCAGCAAAGGCATCCACGGATGCCTGAGGGCAAAAAAGGAGGTGTACAAACAGTGGAAGCAAGAGGCTATCGCCAAGGAGGATTACATCTCTTTTGCTTGGGACTGCAGGGAGGCTGTTAGGAAGGCCAAGGCAGAGATGGAGCTAGGGCTAGCGACCAGAATTAAGGATAATAAAAAGTCCTTTTTCAAATACATAAGTAAGAAGAAGGCACTGGGTAACATGGGGCCCCTACAGGATAGGCTTGGCAATCTAGTGGTTGTGGCAAATGAAAAAGCTGACCTCTTTAACAAATTCTTTGCTTCCACATTCCTAAACAGGGACTGGGACATCTCCCCCACTAGAATTGTGGATGGACCCAGGGGAGGCACCACTATGCTAGGGTCAGGGATGACTTAGGGAACTTTTGGAGGGGCTGCACATGTTTAAATCAGTAGGTTCAGATGCTCTTCACCCGAGGGTGCTGAGGGAATTAGCAGGTGTCATAGCGGGCCCCCTGGCACGGCTCTATGAGCACTTGTGGGGCACTGGCCAGAAAGGGCCAATATGCTCCCCATTTACAAGAAGGGGAAAAAGGAGGACCCCAGCCATTATAGGCCAGTCAGTCTTACCTCGGTCCTTGGGAAGACCTTTGAGAAAATTATCAAGGAGCACATCTGCAGGGGCCCAACAGGAGAGGTAATGCTGAGGGGCAACCAACATGGGGGCATGTCCTGCCTGACTAACCTGGTTTCTTTTTATGATCAGGTCACAAAGTCCCTGGACGAGGGTGTCGGGGTGCATGTTGTCTTCCTGGACTTTAAGAAGGCCTTTGACACGGTTTCCCACCACATTCTCTTTAAAAAAAATAGGTGACTGCAGCATTGATGCTTACACAGTCAGGTGGGTGGCAAATTGGCTAGATGGTCACACCAAGAGAGTGGTGGTTGACAGTCGTTTTTGACCTGAGGGATGTGAGCAGCGAAGTCCCCCAGGGCTCAGTGCTGGGGCCTGTACTGTTCAACATCTTTATCAGCAATCTGGATGTGGGTGTGGAAAGCATGCTGTTCAAATTCGCTGATGACAGCAAGTTGTGGAGTGAGGTGGGCACGCTGAAGGGGAGGGACAGTATCCAACTAGGTCTTGACAGGTTACAAAGGTGGGCGGATGAGAATAGGATGGATTCAATGCAGACAAATGCAAGGTACTGCATCTAGGGAAAAGGAACCAGAAACACACTTATAGGCTGGGGAACACCCTTTTTGTCAACACAGTGGCAGAAAGGGATGTGGCTAGCATTGAGAGAGTCCAGAGGAGGGCCACTTGCATGGTCAAGGGGCAATGGGGCAGGCCCTATGAAGAAAGGCTAAAGGGTCTGAACCTATTCAGCCTCCACAAGAGGAGGCTGAGAGGGGATCTGGTGGCTGTTTACAAACTCATCGGGGGGACCAGCAGGAATTGGGGGAGGCTCTGTTCCCCCAGGCACCACCCAGGGTTACTAGAAATAATGGCTACAAATTGTTAGAGAGAAGGTTCAGGCTGGACATCAGGCAAGGACGTCTTTTTGGGATGCTCAATTAACCATCAAATTTTGTTATCCAGCATCCCCCATTCCCGGGGGGGTGCCAGTAACAGAGCTTTTACTGTACTATGATACTATGACAAGCTCTAGTTAAAACACCCCATTGCCATTTTGAAGTAGAGGATGCTGAATACACAAGATGCTGTGGGCTTTTTAATTAAAGTGGCTCCCAAGAGCCGCCCTAATAAAACTGCCCCCCCCCCTTCACCTGGGGCCACTTTAATTGACAACTCCCCGACCCCTAGAGCACTGTTAAAGATGAAAACTCCATGATCCCACATTTATATAAAGTATCTCAGACTAAGATCAGTTTTCAAAACTGAGTACAGAATGAGTTATTCTCTTTATTTATCATAATTTAACTGATTCACTGAGAAGAACCAGCAGAAGTGGTCAGATCAATCAGCTCCTTCTGTTTGGCAGTGCTGACCAGTCTGCTTTCTTGTGTACAGGTTTAGCACACTGGGGTCCTAGGGGCATCCATGACAGGTGTCATTAGTCCATTAGTCTGTCCTGCTGGGCCTCTGCCCCCTTCCTCTCGCTGGCCCTTCCAGCCTAGGCCCACTATATTGAACATGGCTTTGAGGTACCAGTTCTAGTCTAGCCCTTTTGGGCAGTCCCTGCCCCTGTCTGGGCTCTGTAGCCCCATGATGTGTCCTGCTCCAGACTCAGTACTTACTCAGGCCTTGAGCCTGCCCCTGGCAGAGCTCAAGGTGATCACGTGCCCCTAGGGCACTAATGGGACCTCCAAATACCACCTCTCACAGTTCCAACACAGACCCCCACTATGAAATTTAACCAAATGCTGAGCCCCCAGGCTATAGCATAAACTCCCCCTTCCAGGCTCACCAACATCAACACAAAAGGGGAAGTAGCCACTGTCCCTTTAAAAGGAAAAACTTCCCCTCATCTCTAGCACCAGGATTACTTCCCAGCTCTGGGTTATATCCCTGTGAGCTCCCAGAGCCTCACTGGGGATCTAAGGCAGCACAGGAGTGCAGCTAGTATTTCCGGGTAGCTCTCCTGGTCAGGAGCTCCGACCCCTGCAACTTGCAGGGATAGACTGCCTTGCTAGCTCAGGCCCTGGGCTTATATACCTCCCAAGGCCCTGCCCCCTTCCAGTCAGGAGACTATCCTGGGCTGCCTGCAGGTGCCTGCTAATTGGTCTCATATGGCAGTCTGTATCAGCTGTGCCCTGTCTGGCCAGCAACTCTTCCTCTCTGGGCTGCTTCTCTCTCTTCTAGGTCATCCCAACTAAGCTTTGCCTAACAGGCTTTTGAAAACCTCCAAGGATTGACCTTTCACCACCTCTCTGGTTGGCTAGTTCCAGTGTTTTACAACCCTTCTAGTGAGAAAATTCCTCCTCGTATCTAACTTGAACTTCCCTGGTTGCAACTTGAGACTGTTGCTCCTTGTTCTGTCGTCTGCCACCACTGAGAACAGTCTCACTCTGTCCTCTTTCAACCCCCCACTTCAAGTAGTTGAAGGCTGCTATTAAGTCCCCTCTCAGTCTCCTCTTCTCTAGACTAAATAAGCCCAGTTCCCTCAGTCTTTCCTCATAAGTCATGTCCCTCAGCCACTTCAGCATTTTTGTCACCCCCCACTGGACTGTCTTCAATTTGTCCACATCCTTTCTGTAGTGGGGGCCCCAAAACTGAACACAGTACTCCGTATGTGGCCTCACCAGTGCTGAATAGAGAGCATTTTTTCATCCAGTTGCCTCCATTGCCATGGACAATAAAGACACTGGATACCCATGCTCACTGGACTACTCCCTGTGGGACTTTTGATTATGCTAAACTATGGTTAAACTAAGGCTCCAAGAAAGAGCTCACGAAGAACAGGCCTCACTGACTGATGAACAACCTGATAAAAGATGCAGAAAAAGAAGAACACACTAATACTAAGAGAGACAGGGAAAAAACCCACACTAGTGAGCAGGGAGGCTAGTACAAAAAAGGAGTTGAGAGAAGAGAAGAAACAAAGGGGGCCAGGTATAAACTTGGCAAAGAGACAAGTAGAAATGCATATCTTGGCAGAAGGACAAATATATTTTGGCATGAAAACTTGGGTATTTTGGATATAAATATAGATGCCCTGGGGCTTGCTTCTCTCTAGCGATCCAAAGGAGTGAAATTTATGTTATGCATGGCAGTACTATCGTTGTCCCAGGCAGTTCTACTGAATTGGGCTGATGACTAAACAGACCAGCTGTTGTACTGTTGAAGTGACATGAGTTTATTGTCTCCCACAGTTCTGCCTGGCCTGCAGCAGGGACCCTGCTGGGCAGGGGCTTGCGCTTCCCAACACTATGACAGCGGCTGCTACCCCCATCAAGGGCCCTGCCCCCTCCTCACCGTTGCAGTGGGAGAGCAGGGGCTTGGCCAAACACTGGCTGGCAGGGCCCCTTGGGCAGAGACAGGGGTTATTCCCTCTCCCTCTGGTGTCCAGTGGAGAGGGATTATTCCACCACTTGCCCCAAGGGGCAAGATTATTCCACTGGGGAGCAGGCGGTGGTGGTTGGGGTGTGCAGACCTGGCTGTGGTCCCCTGGGGGGAGTCGGGGTAGAAAGGGGAATAATGCCCCTCCCTGCCCCCTCTACCTTAGGGGCCACACTGGCCTGCCACTGCAGTAGTGCCTGACAAACCTGGCTTGGCTTCTTGCCAGTGAGACAGGGACGGGGAATTAATCCCCTCTCGGGCCAGACCCCCACTGGTGCCTGTCCCTCCCTGTCCCTGCCCTGGCTGGGGAGCAGAGGGGTGAGGCCAGCCCAGAGAGCATGCTAGGATGCCGGGGGTCTCTTGTTTAAGTTAAACCAGGAAGGGACAGACATTTTATAAACCGGTTTGAGCTCAGTCAGCTAAGTCTGATAGTACATTCACTCAAGTTTCTCTCAACCTGGTTTTGTCCCTTTTGGAACTAGCTTATGTGCACTGAAGGTCTGTTCTGTTACATGTTTAAATCAGTTTCTGATCACTTAAACCGGCTTATGTGTATCCCTGGAGTGCACAGACCCAAATGGGAGTTATTATTGATGCCAAAATGAACATGGGCCGACAGCGTGGGGACGCAGTCAGGAAGGCCAACCATACCTTGTCATGCAGCCACAGATGAATCTCGAGCAGGTTGAAGGAGGTGATACTCCCCCTCTGTGCGACATTGGTCAGGCTGCAGCTCGAGTACTGCATCCAGTTCTGGGCGCCGCACTTCAGGAGGGATGTGGACAACATGGAGAAGGTCCAG
>NW_017728950.1:70362102-70372264 GCF_001723895.1 Crocodylus porosus
AGCACTACCAGGAGTGACTAGAAATAATGGTCACAAGCTGGCAGAGGGTAGATTTAGGCTAGATATCAGGAGGCGCTACTTCACTCTCAGGGTGGCTAGGATCTGGAACCAGCTTCCAAGAGAAGTGCTGCTGGCTCCTACCCTGGGGGTCTTTAAGAGGAGGTTAGATGAACATCTTGCTGGGGTCGTTTGACCCCAGTACTTTATCCTGCCATGGCAGGGGGTCGGACTTGATGTTCAGGTCCCTTCCAACCCTACAAACTATGAAACTATGAAACACTGAGAATGACAGCAAGCAAGAGGCCACCTGAACACATGCCTCTGAACAACACTCTTAGGTACACTTTCTAGCAGTTATTTTGGGAAGCCAATACGGAGACTTATGAAGAAGGAAGGAGTACAGATCTGCCTATAGGCCAGAAAGGAAAACAGGATTAGGGAGGCTGGAAGACTTTGGAGCCATGCAGGTGGCCATATCAGAGATAGCCAGGTAACTAACAACATCAGTGCATGCATTTCATAATAATGCTAAGAAATCTAGGTGGAAAAACATTTGTTTTAACTGTTAAGACTATTAAATGCAAAATAATTCTTGCATCTCTAAAGATCAAAGAAGTAAGTGTTCAGTCACCCAGCATTCCATTTGCCATCCACTTACCTGTTTTCCTTCCCAACCCTAATCACCACCCTTTTACCACAGCCCACACCTCTCAATTACCATGCTAACCTACCATTATATAGTCCTGAAACTGACCATGGATATAAGACACTTATTCACCAGTATGTACTGATTCAATTTCTGCAATTTACTCACAGATTTAGAACGGTCACTAATACAGGTCAGTCATTCAAATACCATTTTTTAAAAAAACAATGAAGAAAATATGATATGATATATATATATTTGGGGTATTGCATACTGAACTGCTATTTTCTTGCTTTTTGTGGCTGGAAAGGACAGATCTGGAATCTAACCAGTGGAACTCAGATTTAATGAGGAAGGGTCCTGTAATGTATCCATTATCTCCCATACCAAACTATATAATAAGTATTCATATATAATGTATAGGATATAGAAAGAAAGTCTCCAGTGAACAAAATCTTCATTAGCTTTGAGTTAAGATAGCTAGATTGAAGCCATAGAAACAAAGGGAATAAG
The DNA here is from genome assembly GCF_001723895.1 of Crocodylus porosus. Taxonomy (NCBI): domain Eukaryota; kingdom Metazoa; phylum Chordata; order Crocodylia; family Crocodylidae; genus Crocodylus; species Crocodylus porosus. The sequence continues at coordinate 70,363,262 of NW_017728950.1, forward strand.
CAGTACATCCTATGCACAAATATATATACTTTTAATATAAATATAAAATATAGTATCATATGTTGAATTCATTTTATATTATGTACATAAATCTGTAACTGCTCAGGGTTCGCATTTTCTCATTAATTCAAATTTTGTTATTCAAATGGAATAGATACATGATGAGTCTTTCTGAACTAGTTCAGTCTGTGTGCACTTCTATCAGTGTAGTGAGATGTCCTTGAAAGATGTGGACAGTCTTGTGGGCTTTGTAGAAAGCTGCTAGTTACACAGACCATTAATAATGAGGTTCTATGAAGTTAGGCATCTTTATTGAACTCCTTCCAATAGTACATAATAGTATAGACAGTACTCTTCCCTTTTTCATTTTTTCTTTTAACTCAACAAAGACTAGAAATCATTTGATTAATAAAAGTGTAAAGTAGTTAAGTATTTAAGGGATACATTCGGCATCTGTACTCATTTCACACGGCATATTACGTACGTTGTAGAGCTGTTGTAGAATGTCATTTACTCTTCACTGAAATGCACTACCTGATCTTTAGGCCAGTAACTCTGCTGCATATTCTTTTAGAAGCACTGAATGAGTTTTTATTTAAATCATATTTTAAAGCTTTTCCTACCTTATGGTTTTTACTCTACATTCTATTTTTTTTACTTGCTTGAATCCTACTTGCATCCCACATAAATTGTTTTTTATGTTTATCAAAATTTACTATTTATTCAAACAAATACATAGCTTTATTTAGGAATGATAGTAATAAATCAAACATATGATTTCTACATTAAAGACTCTGGCTAGAGGTGCACCGTGGATCAGCACCGATATAAGGAAAATTGACAGTATCGGCAATCAGGGTTTTTTTGGCTGATGTAGCTGATAATGTGGCCAATAAATGCTCTGTGTATATGCACAGCCACAGCATAGCACAGTATGCAGGCAGCCAGGGGCCCAGCCTGGCAGCATGGAGAGCAGCTGCATCTGGCTGGTAAATCTGTTGTGAGGGAAGGGGCATTGGGGGGAAGGAGGGCAGATTGAGGCCCCAGTGGTGAGGAAGGAAGTGGGGCCGGGGCAGGGGCTGCCACTAAACAGCCAGGGTAGGGTGTGGGACAGAGCTGTGAGTGGCTCGTCCAGGGGCGTGGGAGGCGGGGGGCTCCCATCGCTGTGTACGCCCTGGGAGGGCATAGGAGGCATGTGCCCCAGATCTGCGCACAGGGCAAGGTTGGGCTGCTGCTGTGGACTGGAGCTGGGGGCAGCACTGGGTTCTTCCCAGTGGGGGGCTGGGCCAGGGCTGTGCTCGGGGTGGTTGGCGGTGGCTCTGGGAGGGAGGTTACGCGGGGGGCCACCCTAAAATTCACCATAAGCCCCCCCAAGCCCCCTCTCACCACCACTACCACCCACCACAAGCACAGCTCAGCCCAGCCCCCTGCCAAGAAGAGCCCAGTGCCACCCCTGGCCTTAGCCTGCAGTGGCAGCCTAACATCACCTTGTGTACAGATCTGGGGGCACATGCTCCTCATGCTCTCCTCAGATGCATGCAGTGGTGGGAGCACCCCCACCCACACATGCTCCATCCAGACATGCTGCTCATGGCTCTGTCCCATGCCCCACCACAGATGTGCAACACCTGCCCCAACACCAGCCCTATTCCCTCCCTCACCATGGGGGCCTTGATCTGCCCCCCCACACCCCCTTCCTCCCCCCTTGCCCATTCCACCACAACAGACTTAGCAGCTGGACCCACATATTGGCAGTCGGATCATATCAGTTGATATGGCCATCGGTATCAGCCCCAAAAATCACTGTTGGTGCACCCCTAACTTTAGTCTGAAATTATCTGTATAGCTTTCTTTCATTTGACTATTCTTGGTTAGATATTACAGTTCCAATCAAAACACAATACTATAAATTTTGAAGTAAAATAAACGTGAAGCAGGGAAATAGGTCATTATTGTTGCTTAGATTTAGCGGTGTTATAGGTCCAGGTTATACTGTGAAAGGAGCCATATTTGAGAACATTTTGTTAAATGATTTTAATGTAAAACCTGCTGAACTAGCTGTCTGGTAAAAAGCAGTTTTTAAAATGATTGTTTGAACTTGGGTTTAATATGGGTTGGTTCCACCCCTATCAGCTGGCCAAATCATGACCCAAATTCTATCCATAATTGAGCAAAATTCCATGGGAAAATTGCACAAGCAAGGCAGGGAGAATATGGCCCTGTATTTTACAAAAGGAGGAATGTGTTTCCTCCCCATTGTCAATGGCTAAAGTCTCATTGACTTCAGTGGAGCAAGAACTGCACCCATGTGACTGTTGCTTCTCCTACAAATTACTAAGCACTTTAGAGAATGCTGAGTGTCATCCCAGTGAAGATTTATTAGGAGAATTGAGGGCACTATGCATCATGTTTAAACTGTGTTTTAATCTGGTTCTGAAAGTACTCCCTCATCAGCCTAGGGTTAGCAATAGTTATGTTGATCGAGAAGGTTGTAGTATGTTAAGTGGAAATGTATGCCCCTCTGGCTTGCAGCTTCTCATTAAACAGCATCTAATAATTTTGCTTCCTTCTTCTGCTCATACAGCAGAGCTGTGACTACTAAATTTGACTGCCTTTTTCTGCCTCTATAGTAGAGCTGGGACTTGTTACTGGTTAATTTATAAGTCTTTCCTGCATAGAAAAATACTTTAAGACATGTTATTTGGAACATGAGTATTAGGTTGTTGAGTTTGTTTTTAAAAAAAATCTTTTTATCATTTATTCTATTTTTCTGGCTTTTTTATATAATTCCGCAGAAATGTTAACCTCTAATGGCCACATACTAAAACTGTTAAAAATGAAAGTCTTCAAATTGAATATAATGTTGACAGTCCCTTAGTGTATTGTTATATGGTGCATAAAGCTGAAACTAACCAGAAAATTTCCAATAAAAGCATAGAACAAATTTATCTGTGCAATAAGTATTTGAAAAGCATGAGACAGTGGCAAATAAAGTTTAATTTATTTTTAACTACTACTTCAGATATTTGCTGTACCATATTATTTTTTTTCACGAAAGCTGTTTAGAAAATCTTTAAATCAAGACTTTGGCCTAGTTAGATATTTTTCAGTGGCTGGATGAACATTGGAAAAAAACAGACAGTTCCCATATGGCACAAGAAGGAAAGATTAATCTTGTATGAAAGATAGGCAGTATTTCATATGATGCTGATTTAGGTTTATTTGTTACCTAATATGCATTATTTTGTGTGCTAATGAATGAGCCTTTAGAGTAAGGCTACTTTTAATTTAGTAGTGAAAAAAATATTTGAATCACAGTAGCAAAAGCTACTCCAGTCATCCTAGTTATATTCTTCCAACATGCCACATAAAAAAAAGAAAAAGAAAAAAAAATTACACATACAATTCTACTGCTTCCCAAGGGCAAGAAAGGAGAAAGACAAAATTAATCACTTGTGAAAGGAGATAGCTACCTCATTTAAGGTACTCAGGGTGCATCTACAAGTGCTATTAATTCACAGTAGATTTACTGCACAGTAAAATATTGTGTCTTGTGTAGACACGCCCTCAGGTGGGCTAGTGATGGGCAAGAACAAGCAGTGTAGAATGCAAGCTTCCATTTCCTGACTACTTTCACCAATTTCACCAATTTCAAAATGTGTTGATCAGGGAAAGTGAGAAGATCGAATGTATATTCAACATACAAATCAATGGATCAAAATGGGTAGGAAAACTGCCTGAATTAGAAAAGTAAACTTCCCATTCTTACAATGAAAAATAATAAGGGGAACCAATGGTAACCTCCCAATGTTGTCCCACCATTCTCACAATTGCAAATGACTATGCAGAAGGAAGGCTTCAAAAGCATCTCTGTTACAGTATTAGAAAATGATCCCAAGGGATGCAACTCTCTTCTGGTTTTACCCATTTCCACCTTCTGGTCTTTAGCAGACATGGCAAACTGTAACTGGCACCTGAAAAAGTGTTACAAAACAGTAAAAAGTATTAGAATAATGTTGATGAATGTAAATAGCCTGCCTCAAGCAATACACCTTTGTTTAGATCATCTGTTTTCAAATTCATGTTGCTCGTACCAGCAAATCTGTTCCCAGAGAATATTTAAGTAAACTGGCATGAAGGATGTAAATGTTTATTAATTACCTAAGAAAACAAAAATGCATAAAAAAACTCACTTTAATTTTAAAATATTAAAGTAAGAAATTCAGGTAATGCAAGATTATGTTTAAGAATTTTAAAAGAGCTTTAAGCTTATAGAAATTCAAGGTAACATAAAAACCTACATTCTGACCATATCCCACCACAAGGTGCATCTTTCTCATAGCATTTCTCTGAATCTACTAATATTTTGTTCTTTTTAGCAAACTTTCTTATTGAAAATATGACAGAAATACATTTTCCTTTTTTGCAATAGCATATGTAACATAGAGAAACATATCAATGCACAGCTGTAGTTTATCTATATAATAAATCTCTGTATAAATTAAATATAAAACAGAGTGGATGTAAGACTCTGTTATTTCATTTTTTTAGTTAAAAGAGTAGGATGGGAAGAGCTATGTCTAGTTTTCATGTTGCGGATAAAAATGAGGCAAGTAATCAACTTATGAAAGTATACATAGATAGAGCTGAGTCAAATGCACGGGCAGGTAAATCATGTCTATGTACTATGCTAAAAATGTGAAGGGATAGTGGAAATCTTATTATGAATAGTAACATGTCTAAATCCCACAAACTGCTTTGAAAATTTCAAACATTGTCTTTAAGAATACATTATGCAGAAGTTAATACATTATATGGAAGTTAAGGTTACAACTAATCTTAAATATAGAGCTCTCTTTTATCTTTTCTTCCAGTTTTGGCTTTGAAAAAGCTGGTTTGGCCTGAAACCTGCCATACTGACACTGAAGTCAGATAACATTTCTGTAAATCAGAAACAAAATTAATCAAACCATATTTGCATTACTCATATTCAGTGTTCATCCAGATTTGTATTTAGGTTTTGCCACACACCTTAGTGGGGTTAAACTTGAACATATATCTATTGTCTGTTTGCAATAACATATCTAATACAAAGGCCCTATCTATAGATAACAAAACTCTTCTTTTAAGCTCAGGTAGGAGAAGCGTCTGGATTCTAGAATGGAAATATCAGGGTTCCAGTCCCAACTCTGCAGATCAGTGATGGAGCAGCTAAAACTAATTTTATCCCTTTTGTAATTTTATTTTAAAGGAAATAAATATATTTCTTCTTTCAAGTGTTCAGGATTATGTCTTCTATAACTGTACTATATTATTGGTGACTACCACAAACAAGCATTTCTTAATAAAAGAGTTTTTAAATGACTACTTTCTACAATTTTTTGTAGAGTGCATAACTTCTAGGTGGGTTTTACTACCATTTACGTTCTACCACATCTTTAAGAAAGCCAGTCAAAGATTAAGCAAGGTGGGGAGAATGTCATTCTCTACCCTTCCTCTAAGCTGTGCTGCCATCTATAGAAAAGGGGCAGAAAGAAATGGGTTTGGGCATTCACCTTTAAGACAGATGAGTGATAGGTTCTGATCTTGGTACTGACACTATTGTTTCTGTTTCCTTAGACAATGACTATCCAATGTAAAATCTGTCTGGCCTGCAGCTTCATGGTTATGGCTCTTTTCTGCTTTGTGGGAGATGGGATTTTGAACATCCTTATGCTGAGAAAATCTTCAACCTCAAGATTCCTATTCCCTGCTGGGGATGGGTGGATAGGATGACCTGAGGATGTTCAAAACTCTCACCAAAAAAAAGAGTGGAGTTCAACAATACCCTCAGTGTGAGAAGATTCAAACCTGTGTCTCCCAACTCCCCAGAAAATATTCCAACCATGAAGTGAAAGACTAGAACAGGTGCTGGTGGGAAAGGGTTTCCACCCCTTGAAGCTGTGCCACTAGTTACACAGAAAGGCAACATTCATGGTACAAAAAAGCACAAGCAACAGCTTTGGTCTACCCCAGTAGTTTGAATGTGTACTTGGGACTATGGTTCTCAGCTGGGGCTGTGAGGCATCCTGGGGTGCTGTGAGAGCCTTCCAGGGGTGCCATCACATAGCTACTACAACACCTCCCAGAAGCAGCTGTGGCTGAAAGCCATGCTCTTCCTGCAGCCCTTCCCAGTCCAAACCCACCCACCTGCCTGGAAACAGGCACCCCAGGCAGGTAAGACTTCCTTGCATCCTATACACCCTGGCTGCAGCCCTTTGCACTGCTTGGCTGGAAGGGTCAGGAAGGGCTGTAGAGCAGCCCTTTACACTGGCTGTTCAAGGAGCCAGACCAGGCTGGAGCAGCCATTGCATTACCTAGCTGGAGGAGCTGGGAATACCTAGGGCAGGTAAGACCACCCTTTTTCCCTTCTCCACCCCCTCTCTCTCAATGGCACAGGGAAGTGTTGCCCAGGATACAAAACCCATTAGTTATTCCTATGCTACCATTTGCATTAGGTTTATCAGAAAACCCCAGGGAAGGCAGGAGCATGCTGCAGTATCCTGGTTGAGAACCACTGAGGTAAGTGGAGGCAATACAATGAGGATTCTCAACCACAGTTGCTGGTAAATTAAAAAAATTGCAGAAGGGTGCCCTGACTCCAAAACAGTTGAGAACCACTGACCTAGGAGAAGGTGAACCTAGGATACCTATATTCTGATTCCCCCCCGCCATGACTTTTTAATGCAAAATGCAACACAGTCAGCTTATAGACCTTACTCAGAAAGCACAGCCAGTAGAAGGAGCAACCTTTCCAGTTAACGGTTAGAGTTGTTATCAGAGAGGTGGGACACCCACATTCAAATCTCTCCTCTTGAATGCTGATCTCTCAAGGAAAGCATATAACTACCAGACTACAAGATAGTCAGGGTAATGTTTGTATTCATCTCCCCTACTGAAGGTAAGCCACTGTGAATATGTACAATTTTATTTTGGTAGAGACTGGAAATAACGTCCCTTGTTTCTCCAGATGAGTATTAATCAACAGGATCTAGAGTCATTCCTACAGGCACGTATACATGCTTTCTCTCTCTCCCAGTCTCTTGACCAACAAATATTTAAATTTAATGCAAAGTAGAATAGCTTCAGTGGGAATGATTGAGAATCACCAAATGCTCTATAGTAACAGTGCTCAAGGTTTTTGTCTGTGGGCCAAATGAATGACATGGGGCCAGTCCACAGACCAGATCAGACCTCGTTCCATTCCTGTGTGACATCCCAGCCCATCCCCACATGCTAGGATTGGGCCCTGGGCCCCCCACACCACCTGCACCCATCCCCACACACCAGGATTGGGCTCTGGGTCCCACACTGCCCCTGCCAGGCCCCAAACCAGCTGCTGAATACCCTTCAGAAGAGGAAGGAACTAAACCAGGATCCATAAGGGGATTTCCCACCCTGCAAGACAATTGGGCAAAGAACAAGACTTTTTCTCTCTCTCTGATTCAATGAATCTTTAATTAGTCCAAGCAAAGTGGAATAGCTTCTAGGGGAAAGGTTAAAAGAACTCTCTCCTGAAATATTTTGGCTATTTGGAACACTCTTCAAGATGAAAGGAGATGTAATTTTGAGTCTCCCTCAGGCAGTCTCCCTCCTTCAGCATGTTTTTCCTATAACCCAGGTGAATGCTTCTAACACTGGGTTGTTCACCCCATCTGTGGCTGTGTTTTGTGAGAGTGAACTGTTGTAGGTACAGGAGGGGGTTCTGGGTTGTGACTCCTTATCAGAGTTTAGTTTCTTCCTCAGAATAAGGTGCCTACTGTGCCTTAATATATGAGGCCTGTGCTGCCTTTATTCGATTTTTTAAAGCAGACAGAAATACAGGAATACTTTTTGCTCCACTCCTATTAACTTCCCAGCTCACCAATAACCTAATAAGAGAAGTGAATGCATCACTTATGTGTATTTATGAAGATATAAGTATGAAGCAACATGAAGAACTTGAAAAAGTCAAAGCCACAAGTCCTTTAAAGATGTTTTCACAGGGACTGGAGTGGAGAGTAAAACTAACTACTTTAGTGAATTCTGTTTTTCTTAATACAAGTGATCATTTGGACGGCATCTTTCAAATCAGAACTCTATTATGTGGCTGTCCAACTTTGGCATGACTAAGAGCCACACACAGTATGAGCCTTATGTTTCAGAGTTTGGTCGCTATTACCTACCTACCTGCATTGTGTGGGAATCACTGGGAGCACATAGCCCCCTGCCACGTGGCAGTGGGAGTAGTGGCCTATGTTAACTGCTTGTGGGTCACGTGCTACCCCCTCACAGGCCACATGTGGCCCATAGGCCACCAGTTAGACAGCTCTGCTCTATAGAATTTGGTGTTCAGTTGAAATGAAATGAGGACTCACCAAATGTGACTGAACTGTCACAGGGTGCAAATACGTCTTTGTAAACTTAAGTTTCAAGAACCTGCATTCTCTGCTTCTATGACAAACATCAGGAATGCTAACAGATCCTGAGGGCAATGGATATATGAGGAAATAAGGAAAAAAGATTATTTTTGGACAGAAAAACCCATTTGGCTTTTGGGCACATTCTAGGTTTTAACTGCCTGCCAAAAAGTTCAATGCAAAGATTCAGGGCATTTAAGCCGGAGAATGACTCTGCCCCATGCTGTCCGTTTTCTAATGCTTTGCTTAAAACAACATATTGCTGTTGGCATTCTTTTTAAGGCATCTTCAGTGTTTCTGAGATAATGTACAAAATACTAAACAGCTTATGGTGTCCATCATTGTGAGAGAGTGCTTATGCTAAGCAAGGCCTAGCATTAAAAAAAATGCACTTAAACTCCCAGAATGCTTCAGGGAGGTTGAGGAGTCAGCGATTGACATTCTGGTAATCACTTTCTGACCCTTAGGTGAAAATACTGAACTTCTGACCTTTGAACAATGATAAAAATAGCAGACATGCCGCTTACATTGTTAAGAATAGGAAACTGCATGGCTAAACCGCAAT
>NW_017728950.1:70372574-70388899 GCF_001723895.1 Crocodylus porosus
ATTTAGGAACCTCGTGAACCAACAGACCTCCTTTAGTTTATGACTTTGTGAAACAATAAAAGTTTTAAATTGAACAGGTCTGAGCCTGTGCTTAATTCAGTCCTATATAATTCGGCATCGAGCTCCCACAATCATGTTGTAAAAAATCTTTACTGAAGTGACTGTCTGACAGTATCAAAAACATTATAGAAAACAAGACTGGTCTTTTGTGGATTAGTTGGTGATTCATCTCTGGCCTCTTGATCAAACGCAATACTTTTGATCAGTGTATTAAGTTCTTTTTTTGGGGAGAAACAAACTTTGACTTCCAGCTTGTTTGTCATTTCTTTAGCATCAGTCAGGACTTTTATGATAGTTCATAAGGAAATCCTAAAAGGCTTTTTAGTTGATGCATACTTTGTTCAACATCCACTTCACCTTTGTGAAGCATTTTACCCACAATATTGACTCCATAAAGTATATGCCAAAGTACTACACTGCACAAAAATGTAGATTTCCTTTTGGTTTGAATTATGGTAATTACAACTAAAGTGTCATAGATGTCTGACACTTGATATCAAATGTCGATTGCATCAGTTCAGCATTCTCATCTCATTTAATTTAAATGTATTACGGATAGGTTGGTCACATGTTGGCCCATTATATTAAAACACTGGGATAAGCCCACAAAAAGTATAAGCACTCTGAACCATACCAAAATGCCAAAACACCAGTGTAACAACCAATGGCATCTCTAGGTATGAGATTCAAGGAATTTATGTTGCATGTGAAAACAAAAGGGAAAAAAACCCTTTTTTAAGGCCTAGTAGTATAAGAGTAATATTATAGCTGTGATGATCCAAAAATTATGCAAAGGGCAAGGATTTCTTAGGGTAATACCTTTTATTGGACCAACTATGTAGTTGGAATGGAATTAGACAAGCTTTTGGATGCAAGACATTCTTTCTCAGGTCTGATCACACTGAATCAGGAACAGCTGTCTTGCTTGTCTACCTCTATCCCAACTATATAGTTTGTCCATTAAAGATGTCACCCTAAGAAATCCTGGCTTTTTTTTAAAGTCTGAAATTCTCTCTTGAATCACCACTATATTTGCTTCCCATATTGACCTACTGTCCTGGCTTTGGCTTCTTAAATCAGCCTAAGATTCCCACTTTTTTCCATTCAAGGAAAGCTTCCATTATTCAAATATCAGTAGAAGCAAACCTGTTCAAAACTCAAATAAAACATTCTTTGATTGAAAGTTGCCTTCTCTTAACCTCAGTTGCTTTCTCTACAAGAACAAATCTAACAATCATTGTCATTGGTTCTAGCTTAATAATATCTTGGAGACAGTCAAATACCATATAATAGAATATTACTGGCAGATTTCAAAATGGAACAACTAGCTTCTTGACCATGTTCCAAAGAATTTGAGTAATATCATTTTTAATATTTTGCCAACTAATGATCATGAATTTCTTTTGGACTGATTCATTGGAGATGTTCTTCATCACAATGTGACATTCCCAAGAAAATCAACACGTTTAAAACATTTCTTATTGGGATAAATATAGCCACTGAACCTTGCAGGGGAACATTGCTATTCTATACAGTCTGATCAAATAAAAAAGCCTTTCCAAAACTGCTTGCCAATTTTTTATTAGACTTATTTGGAACTCATTAGTTTTATCACTAATACAGTCTTGCTTCAGTCTAACTTCTGAACTTCTCCACATATAATATCGGTTCATATTATCTGCCATTTTCTTATGCTTTGGTAGGACAGTCTGTTAGCTTTTCTAGATTCAAGTCACCATTCCTGGATATAGGAAAGTCTTCGGTGTTAAACAACTTTCATCAGAAGCGATGAACAGAATCAGCTAAATTAGAGTAGAGAAGTAAATCACTCTTTACATATTCTGTTTTTAAAATCATAAAAAAATGCAAAGAAGAAAATTTTCTTCCATTACTATCCAAAAGAAAATCCCTTAAATTAATTTGCAAAATGGGAACTCTTTCATTTATCACAGACCATTTAGTAGGCTCTTTCAGGGATAAAGATCTGTCTGGATCTTCTGAGGATTCCTCCATATTCCCTGAATAACTATACAATTGAATCAAGTTGTTATTGCTCAAAGATATATCCACATGCCTAAACTGAAGTGCCTTACTGGTGATGTTTTCTTCTTGTTTTCTTCTGTCAGACGTATCAGGAGAAACAAAACCTTCCTTTGTTAAGAAATCTATTTCCAGAAGTGGGAACACTTATGTGTTGGTTGGCTGAACGGAAGATTCAGAGACATCAGCTGGAATTAAACCATTGCTTTCAGAAATCTTAAAAGTGCTTGACATTGTCTCGTATTGTTGGCTTCTCTTTCCACTTGTTATTTTTTTGGTGATATTAACATCCAGAAAGCTGTTCGCATTTTCGTAAAAGATGTCACTGTTAATTTCAGTCATGGTGATACATACCGGTGGGGCCACAAGTTAAGCAATACATCTTAATGGAATATCACTCCAAATCCCTTTCCCCTTCCTGATCAGCTACTCTGCTTTCTGCTCTCTGCCCTGTGCTTCCTCCCCAATCTGCTGTTCTACTTCCTGCTCCCCATGCTATCTGCTACGGTGCTACCAGCCACTTCCCAAATCTGCTGTGCACCACACAGAGAGGCTGCCCATGCCATTTGTGATTTGTACTATCAGTGAAGACCACTAGCCAATTGCTCATGTGCACAAACACAGGCTAATCTAGGAATTGCTATCCAACAAAATACAAGCCAACTCAGTTGGATAAAAAGGACTATGTATCATCTATTGTTCAACAGCAAGTTCTATGACATTGTTAATTAGCTAATTTTAACAGAAAACAATGACTGTCATAAAATAGTAAATGTTTCACATTTAAACATTTGCTTTTATGTTACTCCTAACTTCTTCCTAGGGTAGATGTCTGAGTACATTGCCTACTGTTAAACCTGGCCAGACTAGTTCAGGTATCTCTATACTGCACTGCTCAATGCAATTTACACATACCCTTAGGGCTTATCTGCACAGAAAAGTCACTATAAAGTAAAGTAGGATATGAATTTACAGTACACTAGCTACTGCACACTAACATCCCATATGAATACTCTTAGTTTGCAATAAATGCAAGGTAGCTTATTCAGCTTTCAAAACTGAGCTACTTGAAACATAATCCCACTGATAAACAGCCACACTAGGCTGAAAAGATATGACCAGATGTTGGTGAAGTACAATAAAAATAATTGGAGCCCAGCAGACAAATACATGGGTTCAGTAAGAAACCAATGAAACAAGAGAAACCAGAATTTACAGTAGCTGACAAACAGGAGTATCACCCACTGCTGAGCAACAGGCACACAAGCTATGGATTTGATACTAGTACCACAGCATGGTATTCTCAGTTTGAGAAAGGAAAAAGAACAGTCATGGTGAGCTCTGTCATACCTTCTAACAGAATAATGGGCTGTATTTTCAAGAAGATGGACAGGAAGATGAAAAACTGAAATAAAAACAGACCCTTATGTGGACTCCCTAAGACTACCACAACTCAGAGTTTCATTGACCTGAGAGAACCAAACCTGTGAAAAGAAGACACCAGTATACCAACTGAAAAAGTGGTTCACCCCAAAAAGTGATGAGAAAATATGCTATATCCGTAATGAGCCAAAACTACTCAACAGAGCATTGTAAAGAAGTCACAACCCATTACCAACAATTGAGGATGTATTACTGGATACAACCAGGGAAAAAAAGTTCAGTTTGCAATATCAAACATGAATTCCAGCATATTGAACTGGAAGGACCATCTAAGCACCTGAGAACCTTTGCCCACACTGCTAGTATGAATTCTATAGGTCTAGAGGCATCAGAGAAAAGACTGTTTAGGACCACGATATCAAACCATAGGAACAAAACAGGTACTGGAAGAATATTAAGCTAAACTCACATAAGATAAAGCTAGACTGAGAAACAGGGATCGTTAAAGAAATTCTTTCATTTTATAGGGACAGGCATCTATCTTTCCAGATTTTGTTCATACTTGCCAGAAGCCTGTGAATCCTTGAAACAGTTAACATGCAACAATGCAATATAACAACAATCAGAACCCCAAAAGCAAACATTTGGAATAGAAAGAAAAATCATAAATGAAGCAACATTCAGAAAGTACTCTAACTGTCTTATAATACAGAGAAACAGCTGAAGTTACGATGCAATGCTTCAAAAAGAGGTGTAGAAAAATACTGATGCAAAGTCAGCAGCTCATAGTATTTGTCCTGAGAGACATATAAAAAAGCAATATGCTAAGGTGAGATAGAAGCTACCAGATCTTCTCTTTGGAATGGGACAATTCCCTGGAACATGAAGGGAGCAACACAAGTTGAAGGAAGGAAAAGTTTAGAGATGGCATCAGAACATCAGTGTGTATGCAAAAACTGCAGGTGTAGCATCCCTGTACACAATCTTGTTACTGGAGCATCAGTTTAGTTCTGTGACAACGGAGTCCTTTCATGTTATCAGAGGTGTAACAAGTAGGGAATGGGGAGCAGGGGAACAGGAATCTTACCTATGCCGGGGCATCAAAAATTTCCTAGCTGCTGCTGCTGCCACAGCAGCATGATCTGCCTACCTCTTAAAGCAGCAGCAGGATGTCTATGCACCATGCAGCTGCTTTTGCTTCCAGGGTGTGGACTCTCCAGGAGTAGGAGGCAATTCTGGCAGCCCTCCCAATTTGGTGTCCAGGGCAAGTGCCCTGTTTGCCAAGCCCTAGTTATTCTACTGCATGTTGTTACTCAGCACGAAACATTTTAAAGCACATATTTGCTATTTACATTTACGTTGGACAGTTTCCCACTGAACTCAATACAGCAACTCACGTGAATAAATAAGTAGTAGCTAGCATGAAAAAGGATGGCAGCTCATTAGCTATATTTATATATGTGTAATAAATTATGTGAGCATTACACAAAATATAGTGTTCCTACCTGTACTGTATGGTGCTGAAAGTGTGCTAACTTGTTCACAGAGATGTTCAAAAACAGGCCTGCGCCTTTAAAGCATTGTATTTAAATTTCTAACCCTGTAGATCAGTGTACTACCTCAGACTTTGTAAACTGATTTCAGTAAGATTCAACATAGGTTCAGGAGTCATTGTTACTGCACCTGTGTAAGAGGGAGTATCCCTGACATCTCACAGGGTTTCACTGTCTGGAAATAGTGGTAGATCCATGAAGGGGCACAAGTGGAGACATTTTCTCTCTAAGCTAACAGCCTTACTGTCATATGAATCTGTGGGCTGAAGGCACATCTTCTTCTTTCCCATATTCACCACCACAGAAAAATTCAACACAGTTTTAAGGTGTTGTACGCTTACCCCTAATGTTGTGGTTGCTCTATGGCTGGTAGACGCATTCCTTTTTCACTTTCCTTCCATGCCTTGATGGAAAGTAAACAAACCAGAAGGAAAACTATTTGGGAGATGGCCGTCCTGCTACCCATCATGACCCTGGGTGTCTTCACAGGGCTCCTCCAACCCCTACACCCTGTCCTCACCACACCTGCAATGGGCCTATGTGCTCCCTTTGGGACTCTCTCACTTCCTCTCCCTAGGCTTGGTTCTGGTACTATCCTTCCCTAGTGGTTCCTTTAAGTATCTGACTGCTGCCACTTGCAATTGACAGGCACTCCTCAAGCAGCTCTCCCCTTCAGGCTGTTCTCTTCACTGCCCCTCCATTGTCCCTGATAAGTGGCACTCTGGCCAGCACTGGCATTGACGGTTGGCCCTTATCTCCTCAGGGTCCCAGTGCCCTCCTATCCCTCTCAGTGGGGATGCACCTGGAGTCCCTTTAACCCCCTTTCAGTCCTTAGCCTTTCCAGGTCACTTTTGCAGTGGAGAGGGACCCCCCTTCACTGCTGCTGCCTTACAAACTGGTTCCTCTCAGCTTTGCTCTCTGCAGATGGGTCACCACACCGAGTCTTCCCTCAGCCTGGCTCTTGTATTCCTCTCCAGCATGGACATCTCCATTCCTGGCCCCCAGCAAGTACTTGTGATTATTGTGTTGCGGTGGGGCTCCAGACATCTGTCTTCTCAGGGGTCTGCTGCATTGGTCTGCATCGTCCCTGTCATGCCACTGCTCTACTCTCTAGGGTTGTCCTTTAAGCCCCTTTCCCCCTTTTTTCCCCTCAGAGTCAATCTGCCTGGTCTGACCCCGATATGTTTCCCTACTGGGGCCCAGGCAGGGCTTCATTGAAAACACCTGGGCTCCTGGCTCCCTGTATCGTTCTGCTTTTCTCACTGCAGCATGGGTGCAGGTGAGTCTTCTCCCCTTTAGTAACAGATACCACCTTGGGTGTCCTGTTGCAACAGTCCATAGGGTGAACCAGTTCCCTTCAGTATAAGCAGCCATTTCTACATAATTCTCTACATTATTATAGCTGTTCTTACATTATTATAGCTATCTGCTAAGTAATTTAGTAATTAAGAAGTACAATAACCATGGAAATTTTAATAAACTTAAATATGTAATCAGATCTAATCTAAATGTACAAGCTGCAAGTCCCTTTTTCAGAAACACAATCAACATCATAAAGTTCATTTAGTGTGGGTATGATTCTCTTTAAGATATTGATCAAGTCCTAGATTATTTAACACTAGGAACACCAAGTCTTCTCCAAGAAATGCTTGTTTCATGTACTAGCATTTCCTCCAGCTGCTTAAATCTGTGAATAAGACTTAGTGAGAATTGATGAGCCTTGCTTAAATAAAAATCCTAATAGTTGTGAGTTGCTGTTATGTGGTAGAAGTCAAACTCAATTATGTTTAAATTCTACAATATAGGGCCTAGTGAGACACTATTTAGAACCTCTTCTAGGTGTCCCTCTTCATTAGATTCTTACATTTGAAACCTGGCTTAGTGAAGAAAGCAGCAAAGAAATGTCTGTCTCTAAGTAAGCCTAGCTCTTTCAAGTAGGAAATACATCTGTGCTAATCATGGTTGATATTTCTCTTCCTTAATCCTGGCATTAAATCTGTAGCCTTCTAGAACTGTATCAGTATCCCAGCTGGAGTCAGTAGGTTGATCAGCAAATAAGGTGATGCAGACCATGACTTTCAACTGCTCTATGACCTTGATTGCACCTCCCTGTAATTTATTGGCAAAATCCACTTTCTGAAAAGAAAAATAATAATTTATTTTTCTCTTGCCTTATATGAAACATTATTTTTCTATTTACTGAAATAAAGAATCTCCCTTTCCTAATAATGTTTTCCCTATGTACCTTTTAGATTGGCCTGAACATCTTTATTTCAAGAAATGTAATTCTAAAGCTTTCCAAATATAAAACTCAGATGTCTTAACAGAAACCAGCATTTTCAATGTGTCCTAACTTGTTTTGGGAAGAAAAACAATTTCTGCTGAAATCATGCAAATATTATTCAAGTCTCTCATTTTTTACTTTCAGTCAGTTACTTCACCATTTCTGTAGGAAAACACAATGACAATACTTCCACCAAAGACTTTTTAGCAATAGGAAACTACCACTTCTGGCATATGAGCATTTGAAAAGTGGTATTGAGCATTCTAAGCATACTTACATCCTAAGAGGTGAGTCTCCTGGAAATGGCAATATAAAGGATAATAATCATGGCAACACCCCCACATTTATTTGGAAATATATAGTATCTAAATAGCATATTCAACCTGTCCTTTTATACAGATGTGAATTCTGGATGCTGATAAAGGCAAATGGAAAAAGACTGCAAATGTTTGAAAACAAAGCACTAAAGAAGATATTTGGTGCAATACAAGAAAATGGCATATGAAGGAAAAGAGATAATCAAGAACTTGTTGACATTTACAAAGAGCTGATGAACAAGGTAAGAGTGCAGATGATGAAATGGGCAGAGCATACCATGAGAACCAATCAGAGAAGACATGTGAAGCAGGTTTTGGAAGCTAAGGTGGAGGGTAGTAGACCCTGAGGTAGACCAAGGCAATGGGGGGAAGATAAAATAAAAACATACCTGGAAGGGATTGGTGAAGACACAACAAAATGGAAGGAGATAGCACAAGATAGAAGGAGATGGAAGGCTTTAGTTAAGGTTGGTATAGGCACTTGAGGCTTGTGAAAACAGAGAAAGAGAGAGAGCAAGATGGTACCTAAACATAGATTTGTAGGGTTTTGTTACAATGGTAGAATAAGGTATGGTATGGTAACGCTTTGTTTTCATATGCATCATAGTTTTCCACATGCCTTCTGAATTATTTATTCCCAATTAGAGAGATGGGGAATGTGAACCAAAGGAAGAACAGAAGTAAAACCTTTATGAAACACATTTTGTGACTTTTTTGTAATATACTGCATCTACTCTGACTCACAAAATGGCAGATGCCCTGGAGGCTGCTGGTTGCCAGAAATTTAAAGAAGCTTAGAGCAAACAAAGTCCTAGCAGATAGCTACATATGTCACAACTTACAGGGTGACTAGATATTTTAAGTAGCATTTATCTTTTTTTCCCCACTAGTTCATTTTGAAATTTCAACCAAAAATAGAGGAAAAAATCTAGGAACTCTCAGGATCTTCCTTTTAATTTCATTTATCAATACAAAAAGTTCATTTCTGGATAAATACAAGGTATAAGACAAAAATACTGTGAAATGTATTTGAAATTAATCCTTCAAAATTTCTGAAATTCTGGAAAAAGTTGAAGTGTGATGAGGGTACAGTGGGGGGAAAAAACAAACTTAAAAGCATGTTAAGATGCAAGAGCAACAATCTATCATTTGACCTAATGGAAAATCCTTCTGCTATGTTACTATTTTATTATGCCCTCAGTTTAATAGGTACTTCTGATTTGAGTTTACAAAAAGATCTTTTCTATCATGGGCACAGACAGAATCCCAAATACACATAATATATACCATAAAACTACCACAAAAGGGCTTATAACCAGTAACTGGATACGTTATGAGGACTTCCTTTTCTGGGTCTAGAACTGCATACATTTTTTTGGTAAGAATGTATATCCATGACATTTCTTTCCTTTCACCCTACACATGACTGCCACAGTAGCAACTATGTGTTAAATAGTAGCCCAAGCACTGAGCCCACTGAGTCTTAAAACAAATGGGTGATTTGTTATTAACTAGAATAGATGGCCTGCTGGGCTCCTGCTCTTCTAGGTGTTAGCCATTAAAGAGCAATTTCAATAAAAGAGGACTCAAGAAAGAAGAAAATGTTGCATGAAGAAGGGTGGCCAAGGGCGTATCATATGGGCAGATATAGAACAGGAGGACTTCTGATACAAAATTAAAAGATAAGGGAGAAACTTTGCATACTTCTAAGGAAGGCTGGATTTTAAATTTAAAAAAAACAAATAAAGCTAAGATTGTGATACAAGTTTATTATTTTTGTAGTACTTGGAAACTAGAAAGGACTACTTATAATATTAACAGTAGCTAACTCATTGACAAGGCTGAATTTTCATTGTTACAAGTAAAAATCTGTCACTAAGACCTATCACATACATATTCTTCATCTAAGATACTATAATTACTTTAAGCTGAATACATATTGGGGCTATTTTTGCCAAAGAAAACTTCAGGATGGAATTTATAAGTGCTTACACACTTTAGCAGCAGTCTAGAGACTGAAGGGTGTGGGACCTGCAAGTGAAGAACCAAGACCTCTTGTGGTAGATCTGTAAGCAGACACTGCCATTAGGACTAGTTAAAATTTTTCAGGTTTTCCAGCTGAAAATGCAGCTTAGGCAGATTAAAAATACATTGTGGGAACACATCAGTTCTGTCAAAAGTTTCAGATCAATGTTGAAAGTTTCAGACCAGAAAAGAACAAGGAGGCAGGTAACAAGCTCCCCAACATTGATTGGGGAGGGTTGTGGGGCAATGAAAGCTGTGACAGAAATTTCATCCCACAGCTGTTGTTCCTTAGTCCTAGAAACAGAAGAGTCAAAGAGTGTCCCATGAAGGTTGAATGAATGTTTGATGTGAAGTTTAATTTTAATTTGGGACAATTTTTTTTTGAAAATTCAGTTTGAAAAAATTAATCTACTTACTGCCCACTTCTAATTGTCATACATTGTACCTAGCCAATAATACCCAAGAGCTCTCTACAAGTGGGTTCAAATGGAGATCCACTTCCCAAGATCCACTTGGTGTTGGTATTTCTATGAGATATGGAATAGTCTCATATTTATTTATGGAACAAGCTTGTAGCCATTAAAATCAATGGCAACACTCTAAGTCTTGGTACTGGTGCATAATCAAGCCTCAGGTAGATTAAAAAAGTTATAGTGCCTGAAGGTACATAAGATCATTTTCAAACTTTGACAAACAGATTGTTCAGATTAAAAATTAAACCTCAATGGGCTAATTAGTCCACATGGACTAAGGGTCACCGCATTCCATATTATATGGTCCTGACATTTTTGATTGATAAGAAACCATATAAGGGGTTTGAAGCTAGCAAATTTAGTTTCATACAGTGAGTTTCTAAATTGCTGTCATACTTGTATATTTTTATCATATTCAATTTCAAATAGCAAAATAGACTTTAGGAGAATTCACTGACTAAAAATTCTGAGCCAAATTCTATGCTGCTGCATGGGGGAGATGTAACATTAAAATTGAAGGATCAATGCCAATTACAGGAAAAGATAATTTGGAACGACTAATATGGCAGGAACAAAGACATACTTCTTTTTAATCAGTGCCTTAGATAAGAGAAAGGTTAACTAACTCTTATCTTGTTCTTATATTTACTTTTGCCCCATTTAGCATTTTGTTTTCCCATTTTATTTTGAAATCTAACTTAATTATGACCATGGTTTAACTTATCTCACTAATCCTCCTAGTTTCCATTATTTACATGACTAGTATTGCTGTATTTTATAGGTTTAATGCCAACATGTGGTTCCATTGCCCCATTGTCTTCTGCTCCATACTTAAAATCAACAAATGATGTTTTTTATCTTTTCAATCTTGGACTTCACTCTACATGTCATTCAGTTTTCACAGATTGTGTGAAGTGTACTCTCATTTGGAAACAAAGTCGTAATTCATGTTTATGACTAAAACAAACAACTGCCTCTGTCTCATTTCCAGTAATCCACTTTATGAGTAAACATTGTTTAAAAAAATAAAAACACTTCCTTAGAAAGGGAACATGCTTTTGTACAGCACAGAAAGACCAAACAATAATGGTGCCTCTTTGTTTGCATTTCTTTTACTCTTTGTGTAACCTTTTACTTCTGCAAAGATATATTTGACTCCAGGAATGCATTTTCTCCATGGTTATTTCTTCAAGTCTAACCATCAGGCATAGTTTCACCCCTTTTGCTGTATTAGCAAGTATCACTCCTCAAAATTAAAGGAATCAGGTGGCATTGTGAGAGTTTTCTAAAAACCATTCTCTCAAGAAAAAGTATGAGTAAAACAGTAAGAGATGTTTCCACAGTAAATTCTGAGAATTGAAAAGTATTATAAAAGATAAGATGACTGTCTGCTTCAACCATGGCATTCACTATTTAATATTTAAACAACTATGCATCTTCCAGTGCTGAGTAGCACTCATATAATTACAATACTAAACTTCATTATGTTCTATTATAATTCAGTTTTGATTGATCCTTAAAGTGAGTTCAGTTTATTTCTGAAAAAATATAACCTGCAAAGGAGGGAGATGATTCAATTTAAAATACAATTTAAAATACAATTTTAATAATTAAAAAACCTTTACAATCCTCATATTTACCTTAAATATTCTTTCCATAACTTTGTTTTTTCAAATATTATTATTTTAAATATTGTATCTTTTCTTTGATTTCTGTTTGGAGATAATTACTAGAGCATTGTGTTTGCCATGCTATATTATGGGTCAGTTTCCATTTCTATTACAAATGCTATTTCTTATGGGTTTGCTATTGCCTGCTTTAATTCATATTGAGTCAAAGAGGCTGTGAAAATATTTATTTTAGATGTTTACTATCTTTATCAGACTATTGACTTCTCCACTTATTTGCTAAAAAATGGAAATTACTTAATGAAACTGGAAAGCACAAGCTTCTTGTTACCTGGTACCTAGGCTTGCAAGCCAGTTTTAATTATGTTGCAGAAAACTCAGGTTTTATGGTTGCAGAACATGGATTATTTAGAGAGAATTTATTATTATTTATTGTAGAATCTGAGGAAACCTCCTTATGAATCAGCACCCTATTGGGCTGGGCATTCAACAAATACTGAACAAAAAGACAGTTTGTGTCCAAAACACTGTAGATTGAACCTTGCTTTATCACCTTCTGACCATGCTGAATGACATCTCTTCACACAGGTATCAGCATTCCAAATTGCTAAACAAGAACGTCAAGGCCTTGTGCTGTCTGCGGTCTTACCTATACTTACCCTGCTCTGCCTCTAGAAGTTCTGGCAATAGACTGCAGCCACCATTACCATGCTGTCAGAGAACATGCACCCACATGCATTTCTGGCAGCTCCACTCAGCAGCTGTATCTGGGAAGGCACCAGCTGCTGAAGGGACTACAGCTGCTGCAGAGACTCAGAAATAACTACATACAAGTTTTGTGGATGAAATTTCAGTACACTAGGCAAAGGTAGAATTACTCTGCCAGCAGGGAAGGTTCTGCTACAGTGAAGGAGCTTCGGGCACAGAACTGCCAACCCAAGTAATTTTTTTCTTACTGACAATCTATACATTTTTTACTGACACCCAAACTTTTCTACTGGCACATATTTTTACTGATATCTGTTTTGCATAATGTAAGTGTAGCTCTTATGCTAGGCCCTGCCCTTTTGCAGGCAGCAGTTAGAAAGGCTGGGTTCAACTTTAAGGGTTTAATACCAACCAGAGTCAAAAAATGTAAGTTTGATTTTTCAGTAAAAAGTTTGCAGTATTTTTTTCTCAGTTGGTAACCTAACTTGACTATAGTAATGTTTTTATATTATGCTGCCCCACCCCAGGGGTCCCCTATTTACCCCTATATCTATTGGCCCCAACCATACCCTGCACCACACTGCCCTTCCCAGCCCACCCCTCAGCCTTCCCATGCTAGCCCCATTCCCACTGTCCCAGAATGCCCCCACCCCCAAAGAAACCTACCTGCAACCTAGAAGTGTTACACAGAGCTGACAGAACTCAAGCAGCAGCAGCAGCAACACAGGGTTGGGGCAGAGGGGTCTACAAATCCCAGACAGAAGGCTCCCTTCAGGGCAAAGTTTTTTTGCTTTGACACCAGGGGCACCTATAGATGTGCCAACATCTGCTCTGACACATGTTAAATAGCACGCATTGAAGCAGACTCAGATAATCAAGTCTAGTGGAACATGCTAATTAGTACACTCCATCAGCCTCTCTGTCATATGTATTCAGCATCCCTGTACTTCAAAATGGCAGTGGGGGCACTTTAAAACTTGTTGAACAAGCTGCTTTATTTAAGCCACCTCCCGCCCCAACCACCCTGGAGCACATGTAAAGATGCCTCAGGTTGTGCTGCTGTACTTTGCCCGTCCTATCACTTTGCCTCCAGCTTCTTTCCAACTATGGAGCTTCAATCAAGCTCTAGTTCTTAGTGTTTTTATGGATGACTCAAACTTTAATTAATTTTACAGACTGGCATTTTTAGCCTGCATTTTTATGGACTTCCTGTAGATTTCTGGACAGTTGGCAGCCCATTTAGGCACTCAAAATTAGACTTTCAAAAATTTGTAATGTAGTTTAACCTGATTTTTCTGATGAGATGTTGTACAGGAAGGGAAAATAGGAAGCTGCACCTTTATTAGATGACATCAGGGTGATTGGATACTACAGTCAAGGGCATTTCAGAAATGCATATAATGAACGAGTGCTGGATAAGCCCCTTAATTGGGTAGGGAAAATAATTCAAACACATTATGTTCAGATGACCTGGGATTATGAAGTCCAATTGCAAAGTGGTACAAATTTTTAAGTATCACCTAATTAGTGGATTATCCTTGAAAGGCTTAATGGAATAGTAGATTTGGTTTTAAATAATTCATATCTTCTTTTGACTTAGTCTTTCGCTGACTTCGCAATGCTTTGTCAGTCAATTGGAGGAGCCTCCCTCTAAGGCGTCTGTTTGTTGCCATCAGCTTTTACTATGTATATAGCAGCCTGTGTTTCTGACAGTTCAGTGCATTATAATTTCTGATGACTAGAACACCACACTCTTTTCTACATTTTTTCTTTCATCTGCACAGGTTTGCACTAGCATAATTAGGCCTACAACAACAACAAAGTTAAGAAATTTATGGAGATTTTTAGCTTTGATTTGAATCAAAGTATAAAAAGGAAATAGCCTCCTAAGTCTAATTTTGCCTACCCAGGATTTAAAACAACTTTTTAAAAGTCACTGCGCATTAGAGAAAATGAGGTGATAGTTCTAGGCAGCAGATGCACAGCAGGCATCCACCTTCCATGATAAACACTAATTCTGAACAGTATCATTATGAGGTCATCCAGGCAATAAGCAGGGAAACTGAGCAACACTAGCTCCGCTCTTGTTTGTATGTCAGTTTATCATGGTTATGTCAGCCAACAGTGCCTAGTCCCTGCATGACATGTTCAGAAAAGGAGTGGCAAATGGAAATACAGCTTTGAGGCAGAAAGCTGACACTTGCAACTGAATTTCTGACAGACATTAGGTATTTTTATAACTTTCTCAGGCAGGGAGAGTTTTGAAAAGAGGCAACATCTTTAAAATTTCATTGAGCATTCATGTGTCACTCAATTTTTGCAGGCGTTATGACAAGCCCCTTTCCCAAGGTAAAATGGTCACTGATTCTTTTAGAGAAAGTGACAATAATTAAAAACTTTTAAAACATAGTAACAGTTAGATATAGGAGACAAATGGTTGATAAATTAAATAAGCTGTTTCTTCTAAAAGTATTCCACTGTTACATTGCATCAGGATTGCCAGATGGTAGCTTTTCACCATGACAGGTTTACTTTTTATTTAATTTAATGTTGTGCTTAGTGTTAAGATGAAGGCAAAAATTTTAAAGATTTTAAAAGGCACAGGAAGAAAAAACAACTTCAACAGGTTGGTGTGTAAAAAAACCTTAAATTAAATTTTGTGTTATTATTAGAAGTAGGAAAGTATATGCTCTTGCGATAAACTTAATACTTTTGTTTTACATAATGCCATTCATTATTGAGATGCACCTAGAGTAGAATCAAACCAGTTCAGGACTATAGGTCACACTGACCAAAGCTAGTATAAAGAAGAGCCCAGCACAGGAAAGAGGGAGGAACGCAGGAGAAGGATGAGGAGCGCACCGACACAGGCTGCAGGGATCTCTGAAAGTGACATAGAAAGCTGGTAGGAGACTCTTGCAGAGAGTAAGCCCCACAGCAGGGACTTAGAGCCAAGACTACTGACCTGGTGGGGCGCAGAACTGTTTGTTTACATGTCGGGAGCTGGTAAGCCTGGCAGAGAGAATTGTACCATAATACCCCTAATAGAGGGGCACTATAGATTTTTGTGGTACCGTAAAGCATGTAAAAGTGGCACAAGCCAATAAGATGGTGTCACAGGTGGACTTAATGCACTAAAAGGAATCATGGCAACCTCAACAAGAGGCCCAGAGAGCAAGAGAGAGCCACCAAAGAGGGACTGACCTCACAAAGGTCAATTTGTTTTGATCTTGGCTAATAACAGCACGAACAATAACCCAGGCCAGGAGCGCCGCCTTTGTTTTCTTGTTTTCCTGTCTTTTGTTGGGTTTTTTTGATTGTAAACAAGGTCACATTGCAAAAACAACTGGCTGGTCAGAACCGAGTGGAACGGGCAATAGTGTAGGGGTGGCTGAGCCCTCAGGAACGTAGGAACCCGCAGGACAACAGTGAGACTACTAATGGAACTAAACATACAGGTAATGAACAAACTCCTTAAACATCAAGTCACGGCAGGCGAAACATGGGCATGTAGATCACCAATTAGAATCAGTAACACCCTAGTCGATCGGCAGGCAGTGTCCTACAGGTCTGTAAGTGACTGAAATTCTTGACAGCCTGCAGTGGCTCAGGCTAGAAGCTGGGGTGGGGGGGGCATTAGAGCAGCCCTTCCTTCTCTTCCATAGCTAGGCCCTGGCAGGACGCTCTAATTGTGGGGGGTTCCCCCCCTCCACCCTGAGCAGCCCAGCGGGCAACTGATAACACAGTATTTATCTCTTCCATCCTGCCAGTGAGCGGTCGAGGCAGACGCCACGAGATGTGCATAGCGGAGACCAACTGGAGGCTACAGGAATGGTGCTTCGAGGCGGGCTTTG
>NW_017728950.1:70388910-70441894 GCF_001723895.1 Crocodylus porosus
TGAGCACCTTGCCGGGGTCATCTTTCCTGCCAAGCCAGGGGGTCGGACTAGATGATCTACCTAGGTCCCTTCCGACTCTAGCTACTATGAAACTATGAAACCCCTAACTCAATGTTTATCAGTTCATTAAGAAAACAAAGAAAACAAATGCTTCTCTCTAATAGTTCAAACTCTTCTTAAACACCTTTTTCCAAGGAAGGAATGGAGGGACATTACCAGCTACCTGTCGATTAGTTCCAAAAAGCCCTAACCGGAAGTCCTCTGCCTTTGTCTTGTCTCCCACAGCATGGACCGTAGCCAGCACGTGGTATGCTAGCTAATGCCGAGAGGTGTCTGTGTAAGGCAGAGGGGAGGAAGCAATTCCTGCTTAGCAGGGAGTGGTGAGGGGAGGAGAGCAGGGGAAGCCAGGCAGACACCTGCAGTCTTTGCTGGGACTCCACCCAGGGAGCAGAGGGGAGGGACCATCTCTGCTGCGGAACAGTGAGCCCAGCCCAGAGAACATGTCAGTACCACTCAGGCATCCGTGCTTGGATTGGTGCTTTTCAACATCTATATCAATGATTTGGATGTGGGTGTGAAAAGCTTGCTGGCCAAGTTTGCGGATGACATCAAGTTATGGGGGAGCGTGGTCATGCCAGAAGATAGGTTGCAGATACAGGCAGACCTGGACCAGCTGGAGAGTTGAATGGACCGGAACCAGATGAAGTTCAACACAGAAGTGTAAGGTGCTCCATCTGGGAGCAAGCAATCCCCAACATACCTACAGGCTCGGTTGGTGACAATTTGACTTGCACTACAGCCAAAAGGGACCTAGGGGTAGTGATTGACCATCTCATGAACATGAGCCAGTAATGCAATGCTGTGGCCAGCAAGGCAAACGACACTCTGGCTTGCATTAATCATTGCATCTCATGCAAAACTGAGGAAGTGATACTTCCACTGTACTCCACACTGGTGAGACTGCAGCTGGAGTACTGCATCCAGGTTTGGGTGCCACACTTCAAC
Organism: Crocodylus porosus; assembly: GCF_001723895.1. Taxonomy (NCBI): domain Eukaryota; kingdom Metazoa; phylum Chordata; order Crocodylia; family Crocodylidae; genus Crocodylus; species Crocodylus porosus. The sequence continues at coordinate 70,389,916 of NW_017728950.1, forward strand.
AAGGATGTGGAAAAACTTGAGAGGGTCCAGAGAAGAACCACTTGTATGATCAGGGAATTGCAAGACAAGCCATATGAGGAGAGGCTGAGGGACTTGGGTCTCTTCAGCCTCCACAAGAGAAGGCTGAGAAAGGACTCGGTAGCAGCTTACTGCTACATCAGTGGAGTACATTAAGAACTCAGTGCACACCTGTTCACCAGGACACCCATGAGGATGACCAGGAGCAATGGATACAAACTCCTGGAAGGCCACTTCAGGCTCAATTCCAGGAAAAACTCCTTCACAGTCAGGGTATCCAGACTGTGGAATAAACTCCCTCCAGGGGTATCCTGGAAATCTTCAGAAAGACTGGACAGTCACCTTGCTGGGGTCACTCGACCCCAGTTGTCTTTTCCTGCCTAGAGCAGGGGGATTGAACTCAGTGATCTACAAGGAGCTTACAAGGTAAACCGCTGCTTCTTGTCCCCAGGGAAACAAATGTCCATGCTTGTGTGACCACGGCCTCTGAGGGAAAATCTGGACCTTGATATTTGAACACTTCACACAAATCATTGGCTCTAAGGCACTAAAGAATAGTTTAAAGTCAACTGTACCCTACATACAATGCATGAGAGTAATGGCATTTCAATTAATGGAAGATAGTTCTTCCCTTTTTCTCTTAAAAATATGTTGCCAGCATTTTTAAACCTAGTTTTGTAAGCTTTCTTTTTTTCTCAGTATCTTATAATGTTCTGAAGCAAAAAAATAAATTATCATTAAAAAAAAAGTCTTACCTTTTCCATGCATTTTTGGTAGTTATATGTATGTGGATATAAGGCATTATTTAGTAGAGAATTGGACTGAGCTGGTAATTTCACAGAAATCAGCAAATACATCTCAGATGGAACTAACTCCTGGTCTATGGTTATCTTTGCCCATATTCAAGCTACTGACATAGGTATCAAAACTGCATGCTTCTAATTACTAATCCTATAAATAATCCTTTCATATAGAATTATGAAAGGCATTTCATACAGAATTAACATATTTTGTAAATATTTTGAATCATAAATTATAATTTATAAAGTAAAATGTAAAATATGAAATAAATATAAAATAAATATCAAGTAAAATTCAAATAATTTGTATGATTTGCCAAGATTCGTGAATACTTTATATTATTAAATAATGCTCAGCTATTGGCAATGGCTTTACCTTATAATTGATTATCATATGCATCTTTGGTCAAATTCTACCAAACTTACCCTTGCTGAGTCAAGCCAGGTCCTTCATGTAGCTCTACTGATTTCCGTGAAAGTATCTGTGGGTAAGACAGTAACATAAATAAAGCAGGTTTATTATTTATTATTAGTTTTGCAACAGCATGTAAAAGTTCCAATCAAAGGCAGACACAATATGTTTCTGTGTGTTCGCATATCAAAAAAGAAGGAAAGATTCCATTTAAGAACAGGCCCTTAATTGTTTTTCCACTGAGTGTCTTGTGCATGTGTATATGTTCTTGGTGGTAAAGCCATTGTACCATTCCCTTATTGTTCTGTTATATTTTATAAATTCTATATTTGCTGTTATATGGAAAAGAAATGGAAAGACCAATTTTTATGGGTGGAGTAGGGGGAGGAGTGGGAAGAGTACAGCACAGAAGTGTCATCTAAGTGGGCAGAATAACAGTAACAAAACCCTTGGAAGTCCTGATGTCTTTAAAGTCTGTCTTTTTCATGCTTCAGTGACAATGCTACTGAACAGTGACCATTTTTGCATAAGAAAAATTCTTGAAGAACTACTTTTTAGGGAAAACTAACTGGAAAATTCTATATACTGAAAAGGAAAGAGTCAAAGAGCAGCTCTTTGAATGGGACAGAAAACAAAATATGCTACCTAAAAGTAAACCCACAGACATTTAAAGAAAAGACTGAAAACAAATGTTAGGAAAATGTACAGTAAAAGCCGCACTATCTAGCACTTTATCAACCTCAAAAGCAAAACCGGAAGTCTCAGTTCTGGTTTTGCTGAGTTGCACTTTGGCCGACTTTGGATCGCGGCCCAGGGCAAAGCAGCCTGTGTGGGGGCCCCCCTCCCAGTCCCCTGGCACACTGATGCCAGGGAGGGGCGGTGGTGCACCAGATGCAGCTGGAGGGGCAACAGCCCGAATAGGCAAAGATGCCCGTTTGCGCCTCTCAGGTAACTAGCATATTTGGTTATCCAGCACCCCCATTCCCCATGGGTGCCAGATATCTAAGATGCAAATTTCCAAATTAGAGCTAGGAATATCCACAGCCACCAAGTTCATAGCACCACTGACAAGAAATGAGCTATCTGAACTGATTATTGTTGTCAATAATTTTTAATACAATGTTTGAACATGCAGTTCAATGTTTTACATATAAAATACTTAGCATGGTATGATAACTGCTAGATAAACAACTACCAATAGAGCTTTATGAAAGCAAGAACTACACAGGGTACAAAGTTTAAGTAAAAAATGTTATTCACCAAGTTTTAACTTGAGCTTAACACATACCTTCCAATCTCGAAATTGTGGACATAACTGAAATCAGACTAATCCCTACACCCTTTTTTTCACAATTCTGTGCCTCAGGGAGAGGTTGCTGTCAGCTGGGACGAAGCCCAGAACCCTGGTTCTAAGTCTCTACTTCCTGAGCTAAAAAAAGGAAGTGCTGAGGCCTCTAATCAAGCACGCCTAGCTGGGCCAAACACTTGCGCTATCACACCTGCCCTTGATCCCTGGCTAAGGACACTTTCCAGTTTTCTGCAACAGGATTAACTGAGAAATGTGCCACTCACCCCATTTAAGCACTGTAACCTCAGGCTGCAGGCACACCTTGGCACAGCCTCATGTTTACTGCTTCTTCTGGTTCCTGACTCAGCTTTGGCTTTTCTTGAAGCTGACTTCAGATGGCCCTTGGAATTAGGCACCAACTCCCTGATCCCTGGTTTCGGATCTCAGCTTGCTTCATGGGGTATGCCTCTTGGATTTCATTTCGTGGCTTTCCTGGAACTTGGGCTCTGTGATTCTCAGCCCCTTAGGCCCAGACCCTGGCCTGATGCCCTGGTAATTGGCCCTCCCACCTTGCTGATCCCCTAGCTTCTCCTAGTGGCTTATCCCAGCCACCTTTGTCCTGGCCAAATCCTTATAGGAAGTTCCATTAGTCTTAGATGGAGAAGACTCTACAGACGTGTGGGCCAAGAGATCATGTCACAATGAAGCTCTGCATCACTTGGGGAATTTCCATATGGAAAAAGAGTTCCTGAGAAGCCAGTTAATCCTGTTGTGCTCTCTGAAGTGAAGAAAAAAAATAATGATTCCTTTTCCTGGGTTGATCTGCAAAGACATGGCATGAGCAGGTTGCTTAGCCTGCTGGCTTTGCAGGGGAATCCCTTCCCCGAGGAGCTACTCAGCCAGCAGTCTAAAACAAAGTTTAGACTTTTAAATAATAATTTAAAAAAACCCTCTGCCCTGTTCTGGACATTAGGACTGGAGCCTCCTTCTGCTCTAGTCGCAGCACACCTTGTTATTTTCCCAGCTTCCTCTTCCTTTTGCTTGCAATTATGGGAGCTTTTCAAGTTCCCATACCCAACTGCCTTAACACCTCGGATTTCTAAACAGGGCTGACTGTTCCTGCTTAAAGGGACAGACCATCCCATAGCACATGCTGTGTGGCAAGAATTCACAGATATCAAAAAGACTACCCAACCAATGTTTTTCCCAGCTACCCAACCTATGTATAATAATAATAATAAAATAATAATAATAATATAATAGGATATTAAAACTATCAACAGAGTTTTAACTAAAACTGAGACAGAAAACCTAAACCCACAAAGGATATTGCATCAGAAGCTTAACTTTAATGACAAAAAACTATTTCCTTGTTCTGAATTTGGTAGTTTTCCCAGAGAATGCAATTAAAGACATTGTGAAATCCATATTTGCTTACATTGGTATCTGGTATTTTGTGAGGTGGTATTAGATTCATTTTGACTTTATTCTCCTGAATACTTCAGGTTTTGGCAACATATTTATAAACTAGAGTTATTTTCCAGGGATAATTTATGTGGATATAGGTACAGTTCTAATTGTGAGCTATTGCATGCATTTGAACTCCCATTATTTAAGTTTTAAATATAAGTGTTAGTGTAATTTCAAATATAAATTTTTTACATGTGCATGGCAAGTAAACATATTACAACATGGGACAATAGATTAAATAATAGCTATAATGGTATTATTATTATTAACAAGACTTTCCTGTTTTTAGTACATCTCAGGTCTTGCCTACTGTCCATAAATTGGTTAGTTTATTTTACTATGGATAATATTTTTTTCTTTGTGCATGTAGCCATAATGTACATCAAGAAGCACCTGGAAGATTTTGCAGGGAATGAACTAAGGGGCACCTCCTGTATTATGTAGCCATCTGAAAAGCATTTTTAATATTCCAAAAGTCTGTTGTAGAACTAAGCAAGTTCTCTTATATGCTTCATTACAGTTATTTTGGCAATCATTTACCATATTGCCATATGGTGCCAATAAATAAGCCTTCAGTAGATATCCACTATCCCCTACAACAGACATAAACACTCGCTAATTAAACCTAAATAAGCCAGTAGCATGCATACTGGAAACACATGCTGACCAATTAGCTAACCAAAGTTGACATGGCCAAGCCTTCAGCATTTAGCTGATTGCTGACATCTCAAAGATACGTGTACCAAGAGATGAGCCAGAATATTTTGTGAAGACACTGGTGAAAATATTTGAAGCATCACACGTAACTTTCTTATTCCTATTATAAATAGCTTGATTCATTTCATGACCTGAAAGCCAGCTTCAGAGATTTTGGCCACAGAAAGCATTCAAGGTGAGCAGAAAGCACAAAACCCCAATCTGCCAAAAATTGGATGGCTGCAGACAGGAGGCATGGTCTTAACTAAAGTGATCAGGAGATGTGTTGTATTGGCTCAGTCCCAAGAATAGCCATGACACACATTGAAGTGGCTTTTCCCAGTGCACTAAAATTTATTACCATTAGTGCAGCCTTACTGGAATGATACTGAATGCATAACACTGGGGTTCACCAACATGTCTGGTAAGGTGCCATGTGCACCAACACTGGGCAGCACTGTTTGGCAACTTGATGATAAAAATGTCTTTGCTCGGTCTTCATTACCATTATAACCACTCCTGCCATCACTAGTGATAGTGAAATAGATGGAGAAAAAGCCAGTAAAAACAGTTGCTTGTGTTTTGTCACCTTGGCTCTGAAATAAGATTTTGGTCCTATTTTACTCCTACTACAACGCAAAGCACAACATACCTAAAAGAGTGAGCTGACTTCTATTTTCTAGTGCATCACAAACAAATGTCTTTTAAACTGCAGTGATCCCAACCTGTAAAAATACCCTAAGTTATGGGCTCACAGAGGTCTCACTGAATCCATTTGGTGAACAGAATCTTTATCACAAATGTTGATGATGACTTACAATAAGGAAGGAATTACAGCTCTCAGGTTGGGTTTGTGGTTACGGTGTTGTTACACGGTAACTTTAGTATGTGTTAAAAGCCTTTTCAAGACAGGGTGTTCACACATTAGGAGTGGCTTAGAGAAAATCCTCTTCCATCAAGAATGATCTCTAACGGGTTTTGGGCAGCTCACATTGCAGTCATGTGCGACTGCTCCACAGGCCCCAAACCTGTTGGGAGCTGTCCTCTACCATCTCGGGAAGCACTGTTCCCAACTGCTTTATCTTTCCCCACAGTTAGAGTAGGGGAGCACCTACAAGTGAGAATCTGCCCTCCCCTGCCATTCTGGCCTTGTCCCCAGGACTCTCCCCTGCCCCTGGAGCTCCTCGCTTGCTAGTGGGGATCAGCTTGATCCAGGCTGGTGGGAGATGAAGGGCAGGCAGTGCACAGTGAGCCTGATCTGGGGGTAGGCACATGGGTGACATGCGGCAGGCCCAATCCAGGCTGGTGGAGTATGTGGGTACAGATGATAATTTGGGTGGACTTGAAGGGAAAACCAGCAAATGTTTTGCTGCTAAACAGTGGCTAATTCTTAACTATAAATGTTTGTGCTTGTTGTGAGTGAAAAAGTGCAGTGTGTCTATATATTCTGATACATTAGTATATGAGACACATTCAGAACACATGACAGTATCTATTCTGATGTCCATGGCTTGGTTTCATTGCGTGAAATCTCTTTTCAACTGGGTATTTAACACTTTTAATGTCTATTTTTAAGTCCCAATAAATAAAGTTTCAGAAATGCCCCATTATAATTTATTTAAATCAATGTAAATGTCTCATATACAACCAAACATTTGTATGAAATGTCCTGCTTTAATGAACATAGTATTAGGCCCATTTAGTAGATGGCAATTTCAATTAGCCTGTACTTACTAATGAAGTATTAATAGACAAAATCGCACATGTTTTCAATTACTGTAATGATTTACAATGTTTAAAGCAGCAGCAGGAAAGTTATTAAACTGCAGTAATGTGACAACAATTGGAATTTAAAACACTGTAGTATCTATGGATTCCTGAGAAACTTAATCTTTACATAATTACCTGGATTCAGCCAGTGCATAAGTCATGCCGCTTACTTAAGTGGGACTCCTTTTCACAGATCAAGAGTTTGGAATACCCGAATTAAGGTTTAGGTGATCATGAGGTTGTAGCTAGATGATGAATTAGGGAATGATGGCACCCAGCAAAAAGCAATAAGAATGTCCAGGAAATAGCCATAAAACTGATAGATGCAATCACCTTTCCAATTAAAATTAACATAGGATGTTTCCCGATAAGCATAACCATGCAACAGAAAATAACTCCATGCAATATGTATTAATTTACCTCCCTGAATTCCTTCAACTTTCTAGATATTTAGGGACTGAGGGTGAATAAGTGAAAGTTACTCACTGTGGCAGTTTTACCTCTTTGGTGGAACATGAATGAAAACAGCTGCTCAATAAGGATGAGTTTTGAATGCCAGAATACATAATGGAGGCCTCTTTCAAATCTTTTTCTCATGTCTCTACACCACATTTGACCGTTTTATCGCTTGTGATCATTTATTGTACTTTGCAAGATCTTTCATTGTACCTGCACTTACAAGGAGCAGGCCTTGCATAGTCTGAGACGTGTTGCATAGTCTGAGACTCTGCCGCAGTCACGGGTGGTTGAATCACTGGTATAGTCCCTCTTCTTCATTAGTTCCATGGGACATCCAAGCCTGGTCTGTGGGCGGTTGAGATCTTGCCATGTTTGCCATGGTTTGTCAGCCCCTGGTAGCAAGAACTGGGTTGCTGGGATGTACATTTTTTCACTGCCAGATATATTTTTTGGCCTGTCATTCCACATATCTAATCAAGTCTCTCTGAATGTGTCATTGAGAGGCTGGGTGCTGATGATCCTGAGTGATTTCAGATATTTGTATGCTGTGGGATGAACCTACAGTGGGTGTCTCACATTTTCAGTTTGTCTTGATTATTCTATCCTGTTGGCCATTCTTTTAAATTATATACATCATTTATGGGAAGCAATGATATTCTAAATTCTAAATAAAAGGCATCTTGATTTCTTTATAAAAATGTTGAAAGATCTTTCTTAGGAAATGTATCTCATTTTAATTTTATTTTGTGTAGTACAGAGGATAATGCAGAGATGAAACATGTTTGAGCACTGTCTGAACTTCTGCTATATTACTGCACTGAGGACAGGATAGTCAATGGACCTTGCTGCTAATTAAGATAAACCAATGTGCCAAGTTGACAGAGAGACTCGGGTTTATAGTATTTAAAACTCCTGTTTACTAAATCTGCAGTTTATAATTTCCATGAAGTAAAGATTTTACCAGATATGTCTACAAAGCTTTAAACTGCCCTGCACAGGACTTATTTGGTTTATATCTTAATTTAGTTATACATGCTATGATTATAGGAATTCTAGTCTACTTAAATTAAATGTATTCATAAAATATATTGCAACAGTGTATAAAAATAACCTGTGTTTTTAACTAAACTATTTGGAATACAGTCTACAAATTCTACAAACTATGGCTACATAATTTTAATGTCTCTGAAAGAAAGCAGTTTTGTTTATGAGGTTTAGATATGTTATAGGATATGCCTGCAGATGTATAAACTTCACAAGATCCAAAGGAGTTTTACCAACTTTGCAAGGACCTCACAGAAATTCAACAATAATTGCAAGCAGGTGTAGGTAAAGAGTGGTGGCTCTGTACCAGTCTCCCACTGGTGAAAAACCCTTCACTGAAGCCCTGCTGGACATTAAGGAGGACTAGAATAGAAATATAGGACCAATTGCTCTCCATAAACTTGCTTTCCATAATGGTATTTCCCTTCTGACCATTGAGATTTTTTGTAGAAAATATGTTTGTTTTGAAGTTTAACATAAAATAAATTAATGAACACAAAAGATATAGATATTTATCTATATAAAACATGTAAATAAAATACTTGAATTAACCTGATTTTTTTTTTCAAATTTTTGGTTCATGGTTTTTCAATATTTCAATTTTTCCTCTCAGTCCAGGATAGGAAATAATTTCAATCTTGAAATTTCTCCTGGGATAAAAGAAAACACATCCTGCCCTGCCCTAGGTGGCAGTCTTGAGCTCCTTCAGAATCCTTTCATCACTACCCTTGCAAAAGACATGACCAATAACCTACAAATTGACCATTATCTTTTGTCAACCTTTCACATTCACAAGATGCTATGTTGGCTTTCTCTCCTCATTATTTTGTCTTACAGCATATATGAAAGGCAGCATGGTTGACTAAATATAGTGCCAAAACCGTAAATTCTAACCCTGGTTCCACTACTGTCCTGTTGTTTTATCTTGTACTCACTGGGCACATCTACACATGCGCAAATGTGCTGTAGTTATAACACATTAAGTTTAGTACTTGTAATAATAGGTACTAACTGAATGCGCAGTAACTGGCACTACTACACAGTAGTGCTGGCGTACACCATTTTAGGGATCTTAGTGTGCAGTAGACTAATTTTACTGAGCATTAGCGCAATAGCACAGCTTTCGCCATAACATGCTAATGCACAGCATTTAGCATCTCGTGTAGACGTGCCCACTGTAACTTTCTGAATATCTGTTTCTCCATCTGTGACATGGAATAATGCTCCATATTTCACAGGTATCTGTAACAATTAAGAAGTTACAGTTACTAGACCACTTTAAAAATGTGAAGTGCTACGTGGGAGCTAAGTATTAATACTATGTCTTATACTGTACATGCAAATACTATGTATGCATTTAGTAGCCTCCGAATCTTTGCCTTCAGTGGGGCTGCACGTGAATAATAGATCTTCAAAGAAGTAGACTGATTGGATCAGGCCCATACATTTTTTTGTCATTATTTTTAAAGTGTAAACATCTACAATGTATGCCATTTCCAAATGTTTGGCTAGGCAGCACAAATATAATGGTTAATACATGAAATGCTAGTTTGTTAAAGAAAGCAGTAATCTTATTTTATAATCCATGAATTTATTATTGGGCATGCAATGATACATAAAACTAAGGAGAGAAAATCAAGAACTTGGTCTGACACTACAACTTTGATTACTGTGATAGAACATGGAACAGCTTTTTGAAGAGTATATTTAACAAGCCTTTCTATTACAAGTTGTTGTTAACCATTTTTTCCACCTAGCTTATGTATGTAGGTCAGATACCTGACTCCTAAGACTAATAATTCTTTAAGGAACTATGCAATGAGAGATATTTCCTTTCCCAATGAGGACATTGCTACTGTTTTCATACATTTCTGAACCAGGCCACGGAAAGGCAGATAAAGCACTTCATACAATACATTCTTCTATTCATTACAGCTGAGGTAAAAGACAGACATCCTTGAACTAGACTGATAAAGGCCAGTTTACTGCAAAATAATATTTTTAAATAAGATTGTTTTGTGGGAGTGAAGCCACAGAGAAACTGGAATGTATTACAGAAAAATAGAGGATCTTTTACATGAAGCCCATGGCATTTCACACAGGAGCAGTTACTGAAAAGTGATGAAATCAGATATATTCATATCTTTTTTATTAGAATCAAATGCATTATATTTTAATGTATTAGAAGATCTATGACTTAACTCTTTTGATTTTTGCTTAACAATTTAAAAATAAGTGTGCCCTAAACCATGAATATTCATATTTTTTATGTGAGAAAGTATCAATATTTGTGTTCATAAGTTTGATTTTTAAAAGGTACATTGTTAGCTTCTAATGCAGGGATGGGGAATTATTTTGGTTGGAGGGCCATTTAATGAGTTTTGGTGACCTGTCAAGGCCTACACCTACAAAATATTTTAGAAGATATTTTAACAAATTATAGAAAAAAACAAAGCATATACTAACAATCAAACATACTAGTACACATTTCAGTTTTATTTCCAAAAATATTTGTGGTCCTGATTTGTTTTTTGAGTAGTGTGCAATATAGAGGCAATTGCATTAGCTCAAAATAAAATCTCATTCTTGTATATTGTTTATGGGAGGTTTGTGGGGTGGGGGGGCCAAGCCACTCACTAAGTTGTGGGAGCTGGCCAGGAGTAGGGGAAGGGAGACAGGGCAGGGCAGGGGTGCATACAGCAGAGCTCACCCAGACAGTGTGGTGCAGTTCAGGTGCTGGTATTGTCTGCCCCCCGGCATGGTGCTCCTAATGGGGCTGAGCCCCATCTGGCATGAACCCACCAATGACACCGCCCTGGCCCCGACCCCGACCCCGACCCCATTCCTGGCCAGCATGCACAGTGCTGCTACTGCAGCTGCCTGAGTACTGCTCATCTCCCCCAACCTCCAGTGGCGCCTCCTCCTCCTGCCCTTGCTGCATTCCTCCAGGCAGGAGGTAGCATGGCAAAGTGGCAACAGCCATGGGGACAGGTGCTGGGCAGCACACCACAGCCAGGCAGGTTTGGAAGCTGCAGCTGGGCAGCTCTGGCCCCAGTGTACAGGCCTCCAGCCCCAGGAATAAGCTGCTTTTCATCCACTTGGCTGCCCGGTGCAATGAGCAGCCACCTGCAGGCATCCAAGTGGTTGGACAACAGATTCACCTGGAAACTGTGTGTTCTAGCTGAGGCCAGGGCTAGGACTGTGCTGTCAGTGGGTGTGCGGTGGGTGCAGGAATGCAGCACAGGCTGCCCTGGGTGGGAGCAGCTGGGGCTCAACTTCAGGCAGGGCACCATAGGGGCAACTGTGGGACAGATGCAATCAACTGGCAAGCAGGATCCAGCCCATGGGCCATATTTTTTCCACTCCTGTTCTAAAGTAAGCCCCAGACAGGAAAATTACCCGGATCCTGTCTTAGAGCTGTCTTAATAGGTTTTCTGCCATCCATGTAAACATTTTCATGCAAAGAGAATTACTCATTCCCTGGCCCTCTCCCCTAAAATCCTACAATAACATCATCAATAGGAGACAGAGGGCACATCTACATGTGCCTTTAGTCATGACTAGATTTACTATGCAGTAAGCTGCTATGCAGTAAATGATTTTGACTAGGCATCTACACGTGCAGTGGCCTTGCAGAAAATTTGCTGTGAGGTCCCTCCAGCCTTGCCATGAACCCCTGTGGCCACCATCTTTAAAACCCAGCTCCATTCTGTGCTATCTGGACAGCCATTCCTGGGCACAGAAGAGCAGCGTGGCATGTACAGAGGCAGCATACGGCAGCTGGGTTTGTGCCCCCTCTGCTTCCCTGCACTATGGCTGCCCCAGGTTCTGGCCCTGGCATTGATGAACAGGGTCCTCCTGATCCTGCTGGCCTCCTCTGTCACCCTGCTGGCCTGCCATGCTCACCTTTGCTTGGCCCAGGGCCAGTTCACCCCGCCCAGCTCCCCCACAGGCAGTAACTGCCTGCCCACCTACTGTATGCCCTGCCAGGGCCCCACTGCACACTGATGAGAGGCTCCAGGAGGCCATTGCCGGGATTGCTGTCACCCTCCTGGGTTTCCAGCCCTGCTACTTCTGGGCCCACCGTGCCAGGCAGCACCAGTGGCAGCACCTGGTGCAGCAGACTTGAGATAAGCAGCAGGTGCATGCTTTTCACATGACCTGAGCCACCTTTGCAGACCTGCTCCACCAGCTCAAGCCCCACCTGAATTGCCAGGACACTGGTGGGCAACTGGCCCTCCCCACCAACACCTGCCTGGTCCCAGCACTGCTCAAGCTGGCCACTCCCATCAGCCTCTGGGATGTGGAGTACTTGTTCGGTGTGGGCAAGGCCACCACCAGGGAGGCTGTCCTGGAAGCGTGTGGTGCTCTCCAGGACATGGTGTTGGACACCATCCTCCATGACCATGACCTCCAGACAGTACTGGCAGGGTTCTGTGCACTGGGGTTCCCCCAGTGTACTGGGGCCTTGGATGGCACCCTCATCCCAGTGACCTGCTTGCCCCATGGAGACCGTTCCTATTGTAGCTGCAGGGGTTCCTCTCTGTCGTTCTGCAGGCCATCATAGACCACTGCAGGATATTCACTCACATCAGTGCTGGCTGGGTGGGCAGTACATATGATGGCTGATGGCTTTTATAGCTTGCAGACCGGGGCTGCCAGTGAGGCAATCCAGCCCGGGAGCAGAAGAGGCTCCTAAGCTGCAGCCCTGGGGCTGGGCACCCTGCTTGGTCGCATTTATACGTGCATTACTGCACATTAACTAATTGTGCAGGTAGTAAATGTAAATGTTATTAAGGGAATTTACTGTGCAGTAAGCACACATATGCAGATGCATGCGCTTACTGCACAGTAAATTAGGCAACTGCACAGTAATGTGTGTCATGTAGATGCATCCAGAGAGAAGCTGTTAACTGTATCTGTCTGAAGTCAGGCAGAATGGCATCCTATAAATCAGTGATTCTGAACCAGGATGCCACAAGATACTTCGAAGGGTACCATGAGATGTAAGCAGATAAGCACAGGTTGTTCCTTCCCCCACACACTGTCTGACCCTTCTGCAAGGAAGAAGCACTGTTATGTATAAATTAGTTTTTAAATGGGGTATCACTCAATTCATAATTTTATGGGAAAGGTGCCTCAAACAGGTTGAGAACCACCACTACAAGTAATCCAGAGAGGAATAACCTTTAGTATGCAACAGCTTACTTCCATGAGGTGATGTGAGATAGGTTATTTGACCCAATAATAAATAGACAGCCTTACTCACATTAGTAATCTTGACTCGCACAACTAGATCCACTGAAACTTACCAGACTAGTTAAATAAGTCAGAACAACTTGCTTGATTAAAAAACTACATGGCTAGACCTTTCCTTTGTACCGATTTGATAAGCACTATGTTGAATTTAGACTATTTTTGAAATGCAAAAATCTAGAACTTTTGGTTCAGAAATGTTACATTTTATTAGACCAAGTAGAACATTGCAAAAAAAAAAAATCTTTTACTGCAAGCTTTTGGACTCAAATGCCCTTTATCAGGCTCTGGGACAATTAAAGACGGTAAAAAGCCTTCATAGATAGGAAACAAACTTCATTTTTGTATAAAGGAAGCTGGAGATGGAAAATCTGTCCCCATTTTTGACAAACAGATTGATGCTGACAGCCTTTCCCTCTGTTTAAGAAAGCTAATACGTATTTTCCTCAACTTCCGGAAGAGTGCTCTAATCATGAATTATAGTTAATTTGGTCTAGAGATTTTATTGAGCACTACTAATTTTGATATATTTTGGTTGGCATGACATTCTTAATGTAGTGGGTTTGTGGTTAAACAGTTTGCAGACTTTGTGAAACAAGATCCCTGTTTAATGGTTCAGTTTGGCCAGATGCTAAGTATACAAACACATGATGCACTTTTATTTTATAGGCCTCTTTTCCAAATTGTTACTTTAGGTCTCTCTCTCTCTCCCTCTCTCTTTTTAATAGTGTAACTTTTTTTTTTACATTTGAATGGCTGGAACCTCCTAGGAAACTACTTCCCTGCTCAAGGGGGAAAAAGAGTGCTTTTTGCACTGTTTGATGTCAGGAATATGTTTACATGTTAGTCTAATGGCTCCATATCCTTGAATGTCACTGTATAGATTTAGATCAGAGAGCCATGAATCTGTAATGTTTGATAAACACTTAGGAACTGGGTTGAGGAAGAAGAAGGATACACAATTTTTGCTGCATGAGCATTCATCTATGTTGGATGATACCCAAGCTTTTCTACACACCTAGGGCAAGTTTTTAAAGGTTTTGGGGTACCTAGAGATAGAGATCGGTACCCAGTGGGATTTTCAATTAGGTAATCCTCACTGATCTCTCTTTATTGATCTCACTGATCATCATTAGGTGCAGAAATACTTCTAAAAAATCTATACAAACATTAAAAATGGGCATGCTGAAAACATTACATAGAGCCATACTAGCCTTGCTCTAGCTCATAAACATAGTCACTCCCATACAGATATGATACCTGTCTCACAGAAGGTGAGAGAATTTGCATACTTCTACTGTGGAAGCACCTAAATGCAGTCCTAGATCTCATCACTAGAAAGCTGACTGATCTCAGAGACAGAAGCAGGGGGAATCGGGAAGGAACTATAGCCAAATATTTGCAATTTTGTTCTGTATGTTCAGTGCTGACCTGGGAACAATTCTGATAAGCAGTGGTATGATTCAGGTGGATCTCAATTACTTTGAATCTAACATACCTAAGTATATGGCATTCTATACTGTAGAATAAAGAGAGTAATGTTCAAATTTATGTTTTAATTGCTCTGCATAGTTCAGTGCAGTGCATAATTCAGTGTTTGCATTTGTATACTAGCTCAATGATCTGGAAGATGGAATGGTGTGCACCTTCAGCAAATCTGCAGATGACACCAAGCTGGAGGAAGTAGTTGAAATGACGGAAGGTAGGACTAGGATTCAGAGTCACCTAGACAAATTGGAGGACTGGGCCAAAAGGACTCTCATGAGGTTCAGTAAGGATAAGTGCAAAGTCCTGCACATAGGACAGAACCATCCCATGCACTGGTACAGGCTGGGGGCTGACTGACTAAGGAGCAGCTCTGCAGAAAAGGACCTGGGGGTTACAGTGGATAATAAGCTGTATATAAGCCAGCAATGTACCATCGTTGCAAAGAAGGATAACAGCATAATGAGCTGCATTAGTAGGAGTGTTGCCAGCAGATCAAGGGAAGTGATTATTCCCCTTTATTTGACATTGGTGAGGCTGGACATCTATGTCTGGAGTGTGTCCAGTTTTTTTGTTTAGCTTGGACACAAGTCACACCTAAAGAGACACATATTTGGGAAGTCTGATAGTTGCCTGATAGTTTTGGGTTCTCACATTGCAACTGATGGGCCAGAGGAGACTAGAAAGAGGAAGGTTCAGAGGTCCCAAAAGTGTTAGGGAGGTGTGGGATATTTGAGTTGGTCCAGATGAGGTATGAGCTGCTGGAGCCAGGGAAGGCAGTAACCTTGGTGCACGGTACCCAGAGCAAGAGAAAAAGGAAGAGAAGAAAGAAAGACAGAAAAGGGGCATGGAGCACCAGTCTTGGGGATAGCAATATTTGTAGCCCCAATATTTGTACCTGGAGCCCTAGAGGGCAGGTACAGAAGCCATAAAAAAGAGAGTCTACTTTCTGCCCAAAGAGGGCCAGACAGTAGACTCTGAGAAGGTGAAGTTAGGGTGGGAGATGCATAGCCAAGGGGGTAGAAATAAGGCTGGGCCAGGGAACACATTGAATGGGACCTAGGAACCTGGCTGCCCAAGAAGGCAGAGACTAGATAAATTTGAGAAACAGGTGAGGCCAGATAACTGATATTATGATCTCAGTGAGTCATAGGAATGGCTGTAGGGGAAGAAGGAGGCCACAACTGTGGCCTTTAAGGCTCATAGGACACAGTAGGAGTGAACCATGCGAAAGAGAGAGAGAGAGCATCTAGGCTCACCAGCCTCTGAGGGCAGCCTGCCTTCATCCAATTGTACTAGAAGATGTGGCAGGCAAGGAACAAGGATGGGACCCTGGAAAGTGAGGGCAAGAGCTAGGCAGGGTTGAGGTGAGTACTCAGGGGCATTATATCAACCCCTGGTGCCTCATGCATTACAGGTAGCTACAAAGAGTTTCATAGTTTCATAGGCTCATAATTTTTAGCAGCTGGAAGGCTACAGATCATTGGGTCCAGCCCTCCTGCAGTTCAGCAGGAAAGACCACCGGGGTCCAATGACCCCAGCAGGATGGGCATCAAGACATTTTTTGAAGATTGCCAGGTTGGGTGACTGTACCGCATCTGGGGGGAGCCTGTTCCAAACCCTCAGTATTCACCTTGTAAAGAAGTTTTTTTCTTATGTCTACTCTGAAGCATTCTTCAATAAGCTTGTGCTCATTATTTCTAGTCCTCCCCTGGGGGGCCTTGGTGAATGCTTGCTCCCTCAGGGCCTGATGTACTCCCCTGATATACTTACAGGCTGCCACCAAGTCCCCTCTGACTCTTCTCTTCTCCAGGCTAAACAGTCCCAGGTCTTTCAGCCTCTCCTCATATGACCTGATCTCTAGGCCTCTAATCATACACATGTGTCTTGAGCTTCTCCACATTTCTTCCTGAAGTACAGCACCCAGAACTGAGGATGGAGCTAAACTGCACTCAGCAGTGGCAGATAACAGAACAAGTAACAATGATATCAAAGGCTAAGCACAGACAGTGAAAAAGCCTGAGGCTGAATTGATTCAGTCTTTGCAGGTTAGTCTAAGTTGCAAAGATTGAACCAATAAGCAAATGAACAGACATTCATTTCTGATGCAGGAAATGCAGCCACATTCCTGCATTGGCTCAAGCCAGAAGACAGGGAGTGCTAAAGCACAGCTCCTTGGCATGTACCCAGCAGGACCTGTGTGTTCACTTCCTCTTCCTGCTGACCCTGAGGTCCACAATCACAGCAGTCCACAATCATAGCAGCAGGACTCTTCATGGTTGCTCATCATATCCTCTTCCTGCTTCCGGGTACCTCTGGGATTTGTAGTCCACCATCACAGTCAGCACTAAGTAGGGCAGCTCTATACTCTGGGGAAGAGAAGTTTAATCCCCCCTCCCTGACCCCAGCTGGGGTTTTACTGAGGGGGCCAGTGAACCAGCCCTCACTGCTCCAGCTAGGGAGCAGAGGGGCAGAGCCAGCCCTGCTCTCCGGAGCAGACAACACAACCCAGCCCAGGGCTGCAAAATGCTGGGATGCTAGGGGATTGTGATTTAACTAGAACCAGGAAGGGGTCTGAGACAGAAATTTTATAAACTGGTTTGACCTAAATCAGTTAAGTCTGATACTACATTCAACCAGGTTTATCTTAAACCAGTTTCAGCCATTTTGAAACTGGTTTATATGCACTGAACATCTGTTCTATTACAGGTTTAAACCAGTTTTTGATCACTTAATCTAATTTATGTGTAACTTCTGTTCCTAGCCAAATTGTAGGAAGGGAAAATTAGGTTAGATATTAGAAAAAAACTCTCTCACTAGGAAGGTAGTAAAGCCCTGGAACAGGTTACCCACAGAAGTTGCGAAATCTCCATCCTTAGAGGTTTTTAAGACCCAGGTAGACAAAGCCTTGGCTGGGATGATATAGTTAGGGATGATTCTGCTTTGATCAGGGGGTTGGACTAGATGACCTGTCCCTTCCAACCATAATTTCTAGGATTATATTTGGTCCCATTTCAAGCAGGCAGTTTCTTGCTGTGTCTTAATAACTAACACACTCAATGAAACCCAGATGTTCAATTCTGAAAGGAGAGCCTTCAAAAAGTGTTTTAAGTAAAATGGTCTTTCTGCCTGTCTTCATTTTGGCTACCGTAAGTTATATTGCTCCTGTTAATATTATCTTCATACTACAGTAGAAGCACATGGGTTTTTAAAGAAAACATAAAAAGTCCAAATGATTTGAACTCCAGCTCTGGTATCTTGCACATTTTCCCAGGCCAACTGAACAGCCATTCTTATTTTTTTGAAGTCCAATCAGTAAAGCTTTATAGTTTTGCTGTTGACAGCACTGAGATCTCTCCCACACAGGTAGCAAAGTTGATTTTTGCAACAGGTAGCTTACCTCTTGTTGACTTGAAATATCAGTTTTTCTCTTAATTTAGGAATCCTTTTAGGATCAGGACCAAGCTGTCGACAGTGAATCACACAGTATCTAGCCTGAAAGAAAATGACAGAATTAATATCTAAAAAAACCTCTTATAATCTTTTCCATATTGCTTGAAGCTGAAATACAGTGGCTTTCTCCTTACTGCTACAATCCGGATTTGGCTAAGCAAGCAAGCTCTGTGCTTCTTTGATACTTCAGAAATGTTATGCGGTGTATAACTGCGCAAGGTGGAGGCCAAGGATCATAATTCTAAAGTGATACAATACCCCCTTCCAAGAGAAGCTTTGGATTTTTTTTCATCTTTCAGATAAATGGGGTATTGAGGAAAAAAGTTTTAAGCTTGTTTCTATAATCAATGTTTATGTGCTGTCCAAGTTAAAGAACAGATGATGAATCCCACTGGATTTTGGGGACTGCAACATCTGTATGTTACACCACCTCTGTAACTCTAGGCCTTCCTGGATATCCTCCTTTATTACTCGGGAAGCTTCTTTTTCCATAGTTATTCATGAAAGTACACTGTTCTGTGTCTGCAAGGTCCTGGCTTCCAGTCATCATCTATCTCTAAAACACAATATTTGGGATGCCATGTAACTTGTTCCAAGATGATCTACAACTTACATGTCTCAGGCATGTTTTCCATTGTAGAGCTACCTGTACAGGCGAAAATACAAGAAAGGCTCCAAAGCCTAGAATATCTTTGCTAAGCCCTAATGGGCAGAAGCAGTGGTGTAATTAGGGCAGGGTAACAGGGGCAACAGCTCTAGGTGCCAACAAAATTGGGTGGGGGGAGGCTTTTGCCTTTTTGCTGCACAATTGTAATTGCAGTGGCAGCAGCAACCAGAAGTTACCTGTTTCTGTTGTGGCAGCTGCCCCAGGCACCCAGCTGCGTTCTTATGCTGTTGGGCAGAGGAAACCACAGGTGTTTGCAGCTCAGCATACAACAGCAGTAGAGACTCCTCTAAGTGTCTGCTTACAGATATGAGCCAAATACAAAATATATTCCCTGACGTGAAAATAAATCATTCATATACTGAAAGGGCTTTCAAACTGTCAGCTTCTAGGACATTTGGCAGTCCCTTGATATTATTTTAAAGGCTTTAATGATTATCCAACACTACAAACAAATTGTGGAACTATTCTTTGCCTTGAATACCTCCTTGATATAATTTGATTACACTGGGTTCCAAAACAATTTTTTTTCTGGTGCATACCTAGAAGTCATGATATGTTCATTGTGGGGGAATAGCTATTAGTGCTCCTTGTAAAAGAGCAACAAAAGAGTATTTTGAATTACAGTTTCAGTCCTTTAAATAGCCTTGTATTTAAGTTCCAAAGAAGACTAGATATCTATATAGTACCTTGGAGAAATAGTCCTTGATGCTCATTGAAGTTTACAGGTTATATCTTACAGGTAAATGCTGAACAGATACCATATTTCCTTGCATATCACACACCCCAAAATAAAACACACACCTTATTTTTGGAAGGCAGACTGTAGAAAGAAAAGATTTTTCCACAGTCATTATTTAGCATATGTGGTTTTGGCATATTGTTTCAGCCATTTTAAAACAAAGTCATCACCAGTGTTATGGCCAACTGTGATATAAGTAAGTCCTCCTGGAAACGCAGGGTGTCCACTAAGTCTCCAGGAAGTATGGCATCTTAGGAGAAAATATGGATGAGGCAGCAGGAACTTCCTGGTATGGCAACAACAAAGTTAGGCCCCAGACCTTTGCAAGGACAGTTACAAGCCTGTTACTTCTTTGCTGTAAGTAGTTTTTTATATAACTTCCTGTAAATAACAAAGTGCTGTTTCCACACCACAAGCCACATCAAGATGCTACAGACTGCACATAGCAACTCACTCAGCCTCAGTCAGCTCAGTAGCTCTTCAGCCAAAAGCTACTGTCTCACCAGTGTCTGTGGGAGGGTTAACATAGGACTCCAGCCCTGCCACTTGCAGCCCCAGGGATAAGTGGGAGCCAAGAATCACACTGTCTGCTTCCCGCTTCTATTTCAGTGAAACAGAAAAAAATCAGTTTTTTTGCTTAAGATGATACACCCCAACTTAGGAGGGCTGATTTTGAGGGAAAGGGGACCAGTGATATGGGAGTAAATATGGTATCATGATAAGGAATCTGACAAAGAACTTTGCAACAGTAGATAACCGAAGTCCATAATAAAATGGTCAAACTTTCCCAGATGGGTCATAGAGATAGTAGGATTAAGATGTGCCAGTTTCTTCAAGTAAAAATGCAACATCATGCCTGCCTGCCTCCGCTTTGATTCAGCTTATATGAATAGGTACTAGGCAACTGATGGCAGCTACTGGCAGTCCAGATTAGGGCACAGTTTATACCAGTGGAGCTGTAGCAAGATGTTTTAACTGATTTGCTGCTCTGTCCTCATCTGAGGTCCACAAGAGATATTAAATTAATAACCAAGATTATTGACTCTACAACCTGCTAAGTACATTATTAGCAAAACCTGTCACCAGCCTTTTCTGCTTTTCTGTTTCATTTCAAATTCTAATATCAAAAGTTAATCAAAAGCCAAGTTCACCAATCTTTCAGGCAAACCAAGGCTGAGGCATAGTTTTAAATCAGTGACACAGGGTTTTAGTTCTCTTGGGTTCAACACCTTCTTTCTGAGATGTCAGATGCATGTAAAACTTGGTACATGCAAGCCCAAAATAAATAGCAAACAAAGCCCCGCAAAGCAAGTTTTGTACAGCCCTTTCAATAGCTCCTTAAACAATGTTGCATAAGTGTTCTATGCTTTACCTCTTAGAAGAGACATCCTCCCTTTGGTCATCTCCTCTTGCACTTCCTACCCCCTCCCACTTTTCCTATGGTCTTTACTTTCTTTTCCAGAGACTACAGTGGGGAGACTCACTCACAGCTTTGAGGACATGACTTCTATTGTCCTGATATTTAGAAACCATATTCCTTAGAAGGTTTTAGCACAGAACTGACTATAAGGATTAGGTAAACATCACACTGCCCCCATTCCTAAAATACAGTATGCCATTGATGTTAAATTGCAAAAGGTAAGCTTGTATCTTCTGTCATTGCCCAGGGACCCTCTTGAGGACATATGCTCATCTATTCATTGTTTGACCCACGTAATAGGAAGCTGCTGTACCTTGCCACTTCAAATCACATCACCTGTTTAACTGTACGCTTCCAGCATACTTCAAGTTTTGTCACAGGGACAACAATAAGAGGACTGTTGTTGAAACCACATGGTTTCTATCGCACAGAGGGGAAAAAAATAAGGTCAGTATGGGCTTGGAGGGTTGTTAAGGTTTAGCCTGCCTCAATTATTTTATGCTTGTGAAAGTTAAGCAGATGAGAAACACATTAAATAAGATGACAGAATTTAGATTATCCTCCCTCCCTCATACCCCTTTCGTGGTCTTTAGCTCAGTGGATGAATTCCACTTCCCCCCCCCTTTTTTTTTTCAATTTGTTAAGATGCTGAAATCTGCTTTGTGTGATTTATGAAGGAACTTGAAGCGATTAGTTTCACAGTGCATGAAAATTCCTCAGGTTCAGAGGGATGTCCAATCTGTTACACCGTGAGCTGTTGACTGGATGAGAACATGAGCAGCTCGGAGCCATAAGGAGATTGTGTTGAGTTATTAAACACTTGTGGTAAAGCTGCTTATTGTTAATTCCCCAATGTCCTGCTGAAGCGATCGGATAAGATCAGATCGGATTAGATCAAAGAGCCTGGGAACCAGCCTTTTGAGCAGATTCATTTAATCAATAAAGAAGGCCTCCAAAGAGAGAGAGAAGCGGTACCAGGATCACAAGAGATTAGGGTAGGGAAAATAAGAAACAACAGATTATTTTTGTCTCTTATTTTTGAAAATGTAATTCTGTAAGCTAAAGTGTGATTTTATTTTGGGGGGGCAAATTCTTGTAACCACACTAGCCAAATCTTTCAAACTCACTGAGTAGACAGTTTAGAACAACTATTTTCTAATGCAGTAATACCTTATAAGTCAAGAGACTGTAAATTTATGATTAAAGCAATCAGAGCCATGAAAAAACTACTGTCGGGGGAGACCTACCTCCTATTAAGGGTATTTCAACAGGAACAGTTTTTGCTTACATGACTCCTAAGAAAAAAGAATTCTGGGTAGGTTAATCTGCACAATTTCTAATCTTTCTTTCTTGAACACTAAAAAATCCCTCACATGCAGATAGAAATGCATTAAAATAATAACACTCTTGGCAGATGTTTTGTAATGTGCATTGCTATAATATATGCAATTACAATACCAACATTAGTCTTAATGCTAGTACAATGAATATCTAGTTACATAAAGGAGATTTTAAGATGAATGCTATAAACTAGAAACTACAGATAAAATATTAGAAAGTTCACAAGAGAAAAACTGGGAAATACTGAAGGATACAGACTCATATCTTGGCTCCAGTGGAGTCACTGGCAAAACTCCCATTGGTTTCCAGAAGACCAGGATTTAGCCCAGAATAAATTAGGGATGTAAGTCCCAAATGATTGTTGGCTTTAATAGCATTATAAAAATACATCCGCTTCTACAAGGTATAATTTAAATTTGGAATTAAATAAGGGCATATATCTATAAATCCATTCTATAAAACTTAATTTTCCATCTAGATTTGCTGATTACTTGAGGTCTTGCATACCTTTACCAATTGTTAATTACTATGGGATGGTTTAACACTATTTTCCAAATCAGCATGCATGCATAAAATGACTGCAATCTAATTTGACATATTATTAGTGATGATTATTGTCATAGATAAATTAGATTGAACAGAAAATAACCTTCATCCTTAGCATGTTTTAGCTCTCAGAATTAATGTGATTTGGTGAACACATATAAATAAAAGTCTGATGAGTCCCTGCTGACTGCGAGGCCTGCTGGTACTGAAGTGTATCAATTTCATGCAGATGATGAATTCCTTAAGCATTCAATGATAATCATGCTTGATTTGACAAGACTTTCTCATGCTATTTTAGGGCCTTAATTTTCTGTGAAGTTCTGTCAAGTGCTCATCAAGCACCCACTTATCTCCCTATCTTAACCTGGCAGCCAATCACAAGGTTGCCTAACAGTGCTGCTACCAAGTGCCAGTCCATTAATATTCTAGTCATGTGACTGTCCAAGGAGAGAAGCCAATCAATGGCTGATTAACATTCAGGTCATATGACTCCCAAGGAGAGTAAATGAGTTACACAGTAAGACATCAAACAAATTTTCATCTTGAAAGAGTGATTGCTTTTTCTGCTGCTGTGATGTTTGTCAAATTCGCTCTAGCCTTGTCCAATTAAGCTCCATGAGCTGAATTAATAATGAAGAGATGTAAGCACTGTGCCAGCACGATAGCTTTGAGGAGTACCACTGAATAAGAACTGCTAAAAAATTGCCAAAATGATTGAAAAATCACATCTGGATAGCTGGAATAATTGCTTTCAAAATTTCTATGCTGTTTCATAATCTCTAGTGCAAAGTATAAATTGCAGCTTGCTGTATAGGGGCACTTATTTTCCATATCACTTAACACGTGAAAATGATTTTGCATTTGTTCATATTAGAATTATTTTAAAGCTGTTAAACAAATATATATTAATTTGACTGTTGCCAGCTAGTATGATAATGAACCTCACTTGCAGTCTTCTAGAGACACAATGGTGACAGAAAAGCCATTTTAAAGTACCAGTCAACATAAATGAAATTATTCCTGTACTTTAGCACTCTGTATCAAAAATGAACTTAGTAAACCAAGGGGGAAAATTAGAGTAGATTTTTTTTTAAAGCTTGTATTAAGAGCTATTCATTTAAATAACAGGCCAGGTCTCCAATTGGCCTAAATTGGCATTACTCCATTTACACAAGCTGAAGAAAGAGCTGACCCAGTGGGGGGGAGGAAGGGAGGAGGTTTGTCAGCAAATTAAATTCTCCCAGAGAAATAAACCTGTACATTTGACTAAAATGATAATCCTGTTTAACAGGAAGCTCTTAATGTTGATATCCAAAACCGCTTTCTAGAGCATCACTAAAAATTCTGTTTAGTCAGAAATTGATTGCATTTCAGCACTGATACTGTACTAAATTCTGGTGACATGTTTAGAGCAAGGACCCTATGACTAATAAAGCTTTCATCCAGTCACTGAAAGGAGTTACAGTCACCAAGTGGATTACTGAAGATATGAAAGTGTCAGATCCTACTTATTAAGTTCTAGCATGAAATTAGTTAAATTACGGCATTCTGAAGCAATATTTCCAAGTTGGCTTAATAAGGGTGTTAGAGCATGCCAATTAGCTGGCAGTTTGAAATAAACATAGCTGGAGGCGTAAGACAGTGTTTATATCTACAAAGTTAATAACATTTTAAATGGGACTTCTTGATGTAAAGGCTGAAGGTACTGTAAAAAGGCTAGATGTGGAACATACTGTATTCAAAGGACCATAAGTCAATTCTTGGCACTGTTAGTCAAGGATGGAAACGGCAAATATAGAAGCAATGAACTTCCAGGTGTCAGTGAGCAAGGAGAGAGAGAGAGGCTAACCCAGGGGTTATGTGGAGTGGAGGGCCACTTACTGAGTTTTGGCAGCCAGGGGCAGATAAATATTAATTCTCTACATTTTTCAGGGGCCCTGTGGGCTGGGTAGAATGGCCTGGTGGGCCACATCTGGCCCACGGGCCACATTTTGCCCACCCCTGGGCTAACCAGTTAAGAAAGACAAGAGGAGCAAGAGATGGGAGTGGGATGTCAATTGAACCACCACATGGCAGGTGAATTGGACTAGTAGGTCCCATTATCCCTATGCAAGCAAATAAATACACTGGAAGACCCCATGGATAAGAAGGCAGAAACCATACATGAAGGCACATTTACAGAAAAAAAAATTAAAATCTTAATACAATGCACTAATTGCATAAAGCATCATTTCTATCAGAGTATCATAGACAACTTCAGAAACCTTGGCACTGCCTCAACATGAAATATTAGTGCATTAGATTGTTTTACTTCCTACTACTGCAGCCATAGCACAGAGAAGTGACAGGCTTTAAACCATTAGAAGCTGAAACATTAAGAGAACAAAAAAAAATGGTGACTATTATTACGAGCACCACCACTTCCTGACATCTTTAACTCAAAAGTGTAGAAGGTGTCTAACTTTCTGTCACTCACATTAGGCTATTATGAATAAGAGTATTCTACTTTCTGCATAACTTTGCATAATTAATAGTTTTCCATGCAAACTATTGTTTGCCTTAATTGTTGTTTCAACAGCTGTTTTCATTAAATTGTAAAGCTCTTTGTGTCTAATCCTTTGAGCTGCACTATTGATAACAAGAACGCTCTGAAGCTAGCTTTAGAGGAAGCGAGTCGCTGCCAAGCTGGAAAGCAGTCATGAAGTTACTTCAGAAATAAGGCCTACAGTGGGACTGGTTGTGTAGCTAATCCATTAGTCTTTTCAAAAGGACCTTGCTCTGTACCCTTATGGCTAAATTGACCCAACAACCAATCAATGCCTTTATTTGCTGAGTGGTTGTCCCTGAAAGGTCTTATTGCTGGATCCAAGCCGTAATCAAAGCTTCCATCAGTATGGGGCACTGATGACACGAATGGCCAAACTTTCAACGAGCCTGGCTTGATTCCAGTCACACCATTTTGAAGATACAAAGAGGCTGTGTTGTGCTGTGGAATTCATTTTCTTGTTTACTTCCTACAGAAACAAGAGCATAATCAGCACTCAGTGCATCGGATCAGACCGCTGAGTTGTTGACAGAAGCTTGGAGAGGCTTGCCAGCTTTCCACATGAAACGCTGGCTTTCTTCTAATACACCCCCTACCGTCTGTGTCTCTGCCAATTGTAGCACATCAGAGCGGCCATTGAGATAATGACCGTGAAGTCTCATGATACACTTTGATGAAGTGTAACATTTTTTAAAGGATTTTTGTCTGTGCCAAAATGATAGAGACAGCTGACTAAAAATCACCCCATCAAAATCAAGGCTGATGAACAGCAGGCAAAGACATGTGGTTCCACAGAGAAGAGGGAGGAGAATTTGCAGCCAACGGCTCTTTCAGTGACTATATGCACCATAGCTTCTTTTCTTTTGTTGTTTAAATGATCTTTTGTTCCAAATGAATATATATAAATTTGCCAAAAGTGCAGCCTCCCAAAATATTTTTATAGTGCATCAAAATGAAGCAGCATCTTCAGCTGCAAGTGAATTGTGTTTTATTCATATTGATTTTAATTTTATTTGTTAAAATGTGTTTTACAGTAAGGAACAGATTTGCTTAACATTTCAGGAGGATGCTGGCAGGAAAGCTTTGCCTGTGTCCAGAATAATGTTATGGAAAAGGATAAGAATAAACAAGCTGACCCACCAACAAGACAGCTAAATTGCCTGCCTACAGTTGGGCAACCTTAAGCTGATAGAGAAAAAGTGAGATATGTATTTGGTGTGCAAACCAAAGAAAAAGGGAAAGGCGGTCACTTAATATTTAGTCTGGTTGCATCAGGAGTCAGGATTTTTTTTCTTCCTTTTTTTTTATCCAAACAGAAAACTAATTTCTAGAAATGGATTTATCAGTGCACCCCTAAGTTAGGAAACCAGTCCTAAAGAGTTAAGAGAAAGCCCGTAGCATTTCCTGAGCTAGCCATAACTACTACAGATCTAGACCACCCCACAAAGTAGAAGGAAGTGTGGGTGAGGGGATCTCTGAGCACTGAATTTTCCCAGTGTATCATTGTTACACAGACACCTGTGTGAAATATCTTTAAGCTGATTCAGTGGGGAATAGGGATGGAGGGGGTGGTAACGGGGAAAGAAAATGAATCTGTTTTTAGTAGCCTTCAACATTTCTAATTCTTTGCCTGTACAAAGTTGATTCAGTAATTGTGTATTAGGTTGTCATTGAGAGATACCAGCTCATGATTTCATGTACTGTTTTTCTTTAATACTGCAGGCATAGGAAAACTCTGCCTATTTATTTATCAATCTGTTTCTTAGTGTATTTATGTTAAAATACATTTTTGTCAACCTCAACTGTCAAAGAATCCTGCTGATCTATAGTAGCAGAGGAGTATGTAGCAGCCATGTAAAAATATAGCAGGAATACTGGCAATGGAACAAAGATAGAAAACTCCCTTTGAACCTGGGAATGTAGCACATTGCAACCAACTGTATTGCCAGTAAGCAGGACCATACAGAACCCTGAGGTTTCTGTAAAACATTGGTAAGGTATAAACATTTTCTTTAGTTTTACTTCACATGAGTTTACATCCTAGATTTCACTTTGAATTCAGCCCAGGCAATAATAAAAGAAAGTCTGGTGAAGCTCTGGTATATGGAGGCTGTAGCTGTCATGCCTTGCTATCTGTACTTCTTTAAACAGAGAGAAGACCCCTTCTGTGCTGTAGAGGGAGATACAATCTGTGTTGAGATACAGCCTTGGCCCTGATACAAAAAAAAGATGCACACACTCACATTCTGCTCTCTCTGGAGATTTTACATTTTTTCTATTGTCTTGATATACAGTAAAGTAATTCTGTCTGACAGTATGTGGTTACTTTTTGTATATGAAAAACACCCAGCAATCAGAAATCACTGTGCTTCATGTGGTTTCACATTAAAAATAGGCAAAACCTCATGTTTTGGAAGGTTTTGTCACTACCATAATTCAACTTAGGTTTGCTAAACAGTGGGCCCAGATTTCCCTGGTTTGTTTGCAAACTTGAGTGAACCTTTCAATAAGGTTGTTAACTCTTTAAGTAGGAAACAGATTGTGACTGGCTTCTATATCAAACTTCAAGTGGTTGAATGACACACCCTGTCCCCAGCCAGATATCTCTGCGAATCAGTGGCATATAGCTAAAACTTTTGTGATCCCTGGTATGTGTGGACTACTCTCTTACTGCACTCCCTTAAGTGTAAGACAAATAGAGTAGGAGGGGATGAACCTGGGTCCAAAACACTGACATACGCCCCAGCTAGTGAAGCAGGTTCAGAGGCCATGATGTACATACTCCACACGAATGGTGGTGATCTGGTGCCTGAGTGGGCAGTATGGGAGCTTTGCGTTGGTTAGTGCATCATGATCAAGGTCTCCGACAACTCTACGAACAAGCCTCAGGTTTCCTATGCCCCTGTAAATGAAAGTACTAACTTGATAAATGTTTTGCACTTACTATGCAAACTTCCTATAACATCTAGAGTGGCCACAGAAGAGCCAACAGTACATAAACACCCCCACCTACTCTAGGTGTGGAAGAACTGTGTGAAAACATCCAGCAGCGCCTTTTCAAGCATGACATCCTCAACAAAAACGTGATAGGGCTTTCATGTCAGTACTCAGCAACACCCAGTGTTGCCAACGACAAGTGGCACCCGGTTCTTGAAACATTAGCTTTCCTTAGTAGTTTAGAGGCATTTAAGCAGCTGAACATTTGAATCATACAGACTGCTAATGGGGGAAAGAATTAAAGGAATGAAACAACCACACAAGTGTGAACCCATCATTAGCAAAAGTGCTATCATTGCATTGTATTTATGTATACAATTGATCAAGATGCTGTTCACTAAGGTTAACAGTGTTATTTCTCATCTGGTTCCACTTTTAGAGGAAGCCCTGTACCTATTAGTTCTGGAAAGCAACTCAAATAGTGCAATTACTCAAGCTGGGCATGTTTTTTTGTTGGCTAGTATGTACCAATGCCCATGGAAGGCTCTACATTAAACTCTAGGAGCCTGGAAGGGAAGGGAGTCAGAATAATGGGTGGGCATCTGTCATTGATAAGCAATTTTGATGGAACTTTGCTGTGGGTAATTTTCAAAAGTAATATATTTCTAACTCTACCGGAGAATTTATTCATTGTAGGTACCAGCATGAGAAAGCCTAAATGAAGTAAAGGGAAATAAAGATTGGGTTGTGGGTTAAGATAATAAAAGGGAAAGGGGAAAATAAAACTTAATTAGAAACCAAGGACCACTCTTTTATTTTTAAATGAAAAGTGAGATTCAAATACATAGCTATCCAGGCATTTTTGGAACCTATTTCTCTAGATTGTGACTTAGGTTACTTGGCATTGTAGAACTAGGTGGAAAATGTTAACATCTGCTGCACTCAGCCAAAGTCACTTAAGTTATTCCAATTTTTTTTTTTCAGTTTTTATGAGGAAGATTTCTTTTTTTCCTCAAGTCATAATGTTCTCCTACTTAACAAATCTGAATGTGTTCCTGTATTTATTTTTACTTTTCTTTACAGAAATGAAATCACAAATTAGCACTCTTGAAAGGAGAACAATAGAGCTAAATGACAGAAAATAGTGGAGGTTTGCAACTTCCAAAAAGTCATTTACATGTTATTGTTTTGTCCAAAGGTAGTTGGAGCTATAAATTAGTTCTTTAAATTGTACAATGGTCTACAGCCAAGCTGGAAAAAAACTTAACATGCAGGTAAGAGGAAAGACCAGTGGACATCTATAAGAGTTTTCTTATTTAGATTATTTATATAGCCAGCCTAATTGGCTAATTTTTATAAATACCAATTGTGGTTGGTTTGGACCCAAATTGAGATGAAATCAGCTGTAGTCATTATAACTCAAGTAATCTACAGTTAACACATACAGACTATGAGTCATAAGAACTCCAAGAATTGTGTGCCCTGGCAACTGATTTCACTTCATTTTTAAGAATATCCCCTTCCCCCACTCTATAGGAAAATGTTCACCAAGCAAAGTTCTGAGATACTAACAAAGAGCCTCAAAGGGTCTATTTTCTATTACAGAAAAACAGCATGATTCTAATGACAAGCTGATTTTTTACATTGCTGTGGGCTCGAAAATTACAGTATAAAATACATCAAATGTATATATATGAAGAAAATCTTAATGTTCCTCATGGGCAGAAAGTATTGGGAAGACTACTGCATCATGTGCCAACTTAAGCTTAATTATAATACAGGTCCTGTTATAAAACACACAGAACCCTTTAAAACTAGGTAATGAATAAAATTAAGTCCACATTACAGAAAATATTTGGGGGGGATACGAGAGTGACATATACTGTGGAGAAAGTCATTGTGCTGAAGCAGGTAGTATGACAGAGACTTTTAGTTAAAGCAGAAAGGGTAGGATTATCTCATACATATCTTACTGTATTTACCTGAACACAAAACAAGGTTTTTTTTTCTCCCACTTGGCATGGGGGGGAGGAAGTCCCTTGTCTTATAATTTCATACAAGGCAGTCTCATTAAATACATTGCCAAAAGCAGTAATGAAAACCAACTACGAAGTTTAGTGTAGCCAGCACTGAGAATAAAACATACATCCTACATTGGGAAAACATGCCAATGAGAACCCTTTTTTGGGTAGGCCACTAAAAAAAAAAGGGTAGGTGTTCCCTTCACAGAGAACTGGCACTGAGCCTGGAGGTACTACAATACCAAGCTGGCACCACAGGAGGGCCAAAGCCAACTCTGACACCCTCCCCTTGGTGCCAAAAGACTGAGATGCTGATAGGAGCCTACCACAAAGACAGATAAGTGCAGTCCATCTAGATAAAACATATGGTAGTATCCATTAAATGCTATCCTGTTCACCACCAACACTTTTTCAAGTCATGGTGAGCCACAACATTGCACGCATTTTTACTACTTCTTCATTCTGACAACTGAGCTGTGCCTTTCTTCATAGATTCATAGATGTAGGGTCAGAAGGGACCTTGCAGATCTTCTAGTCCGACCCCCTGCCCTGGGCAGGAGAGAAAACTAGGTGTCGCCGGGCACGACCTAGGGGTGCCGTGAACTCCCCTAGCACCCCCTACCTACCGTGTCAAATCGGGTTTACTGCACCCTCGCTATCTCACCCACCATGTCTTCGAAGTTAATATGTTAAAGGGAGGCTGCCTTTCTAACCTCTTGGGCATGGTGCCTTGATGTATCCTGGCTCGGTCTAGTCGCCTGGTGGGCTCCAACCTCTGGGGCTACACGTGAGTCCTACAGTCACCCGTGCCCTCACGGGTCCCCGGGCTCATCTCCACTGACCACCTGTGCCCTCGCGGGTGCCTCCTGGCTTCTCCCCACAGCTCTCGTAGCCCCCACCAGGGCCTGTCTCCCCGCGGCTCTCATAGCCCCCACCGGGGCCTGTCTCCCCGTGGCTCTCGTAGCCCCCACCGGGACTTTGCCTCATGATCATGCAATCAGGGCTCAGGTGGCCATAGCTGGGCCTGGCCCCCCAGACTCGCTTTCCAGGTCTTGCGCCCCACTGGGGCTCCCACAATTGGGCTCGGGTGGCCTCAGCCTTACCTAGCCCCCAATCCACCAAACCCCCCTCTCACGGTTGGGGTCAGTGCCCCCTTAACTACTGTGCCCTCTCTAGCACCAGGAACCCCCACACTACTGGGGAGCTCCTATGAGGCCTCCTCCAACCCCTACAGCCTCACCCGGTCCTCCGGTCTTACACAACAATAAAACCAAAAACACAAAGCCCCTTGGCTATAACAAATTCCAAGCCAACCTGGCTAACCTTCATATATATCCCTTCTAGGGTTTCCTCCACCCAGTATCCTCATGCAGACGCTGCTCAGGCCGTCAGGCTTCTCTGCTATGCCTGCCCTGCTTGCTCCAGCAGAGCTCCACCTTCCTCACTGCCAGAGGGGAACTGACCTCTGGCCTCAGCCTGGCTTGTTTATATAGGCCCATATTCCTCTTTGTCAGTAGCAGGCACCTTAGTGCCCTGCTACACTAGGCTTAAATGACTCCAGCTAGGTAATCGTCAAACCTCCTCTTAAAAACCCCCAAGGTAGGAGCCAGCACTACTTCCCTTGGAAATTGGTTCCAGATCTTACACACCCTGCCTGTAAAGTAGTGCTTTGTAATGTCTTGTCTGAATCTACTCTCTAACAACTTATGGACAATATTTCTTGTTACTCCAGGAGGTGCTCAGAGGAACAAGGTCTCTCCCATTCCCTGCTGGTCCCCCCAGTAAGTTTATAGATGGCTATCAGGTCCCCTCACAGCCTTCTCTTGTGAAGGTTGAATAGGTTCAGGTCCCATAGCCTCTCCTCATAGGGTCTGCCCTGCTGTCCCTGGATCATGTGAGTGGCCCTCCTTTGGACCCTCTCAATGCTGTCCACATCCCCTCTGAAGTGCGGCGCCCAGAACAGATAGCCCTACTTACAGTGTCCTCGCATTGGTGGCCCATGCACTTGTCAGTATTGAATCCCATCCTATTCTCATTTGCCCACTCCTGTAACCTGTCCAGGTCCAGCTGTATCCTGTCCCTCCCTTCTAGCATGCCCACCTCACCCCAAATCTTGGTGTCATCCATGAATTTAAACAGAGTGCTTTTCACCCCCTCATCCAAGGCGCTAATAAAGAAATTGAACAGTGTGGGCCCAAGGACCAAGCCCTGGGGGAGTCCACTGCTTACATCCCTCCAGGTTGAATATGACCCATCCACCACCACTCTCTGAGTGCAGCCCCTCAGCCAATTTGCTATCCATCTGACTGTGTAGGCATCAATGCCACAGTTGCCTAGGTTTTTAATGAGAATGGGGTGGGAGACAGTGTCAAAGGCCTTCCTGAAATCCAGAAAGACTACATCCACTTCAACACCTGTGTCCAATGATTTTGTGACCTGATTGTAGAAGGCAATCAGGTCGTCTGACAGGACCTGCCCCTAATGAAACCATGCTGGTTACTCCTGAGCATCATCCCTGCTACTTGCCCTTCACAGATGTGCTCCTTGATAATCTTTTCAAAGAGCTTCCTCAGGATCAAAGTAAGACTAACTGGCCTATAGTTGTCCTGGTCCTCCCTCCTCCCTTTTTTGAAGAGGGGAACCATATTGGCCCTCTTTCAGTTGTCTGGCACCTGCCCAGAGAACCACGAGTGCTTATAAAGCTGTGCCAGGGGTCCTGTGATAACCCCTGCCAATTCCCTCAACACCCTGGGGTGGAGAGCATCCGGACCTGCTGATTTGAACACATCCAGCCCCTCCAGAAGTTCTCTAATTCTGTCCTCCCTGACCCTAAGCCTGGCGGACTCACTCCTGAGTCCATCCCATATCTCAGTGGGGGAGTCCCGGTTCCTGCTCTTTCTCATTTCCAACTTTTTTTTTGCCTTAAATGCCTGGCAAACATCATGAAACAGGACCCCAAATGTTTACCCAGAATCCCTCTGTAACCCCCTTAGCCTAGCACATAATTAGTGTGGCCCTATCCTCCATGAAGTGAATCCAGACAAGGTTGTTCTGAGCCTCATCTGCATATAAATTTTTCAAGCATCCCAGGATTTGTGGCAAGAACAGCCAGTTCCACTAATGAGTCAAAGATAATTAACAGATGGATTCTTTGTGGGAATGGATACTGAGAAGTGCTGAGCTGTGGGGTCCCCATGGCTTGAAATGCTGTCGATTCTAGTGGGACCCAGTGCCGTGAACTATGTTTTTCTCAACCTGTGGTACGCATACTTCTGGGGGTATATGAGACACAGGCAGGGGGTACATGGGTATCATGTTTTAAGTTTGGCCTGCCCCCCTGTCCAGCAGGTTGGAGGCATCTTTGCCTGTTCAGGCCAGAAGTTCCACCCGCCGCTTCTCCAGCTGCATCCAGTGCACCAGCGTCAGTATGCTGGGGGACAGAGAGGGGGGCCCCACGCAGGCTGTTTTGCCCTGGGCTGTGTTCTGCAAGGAAAAAATGGGACTCAGCTCACAGCGGCAAAACCAGAAGTGCCACAGTTGGACTTCCAGTTTTGCTTTTGCTGTGTCAATTGGCAGGTGGTACGTAAGGTACCAAAGGTTGAGAACCACTGAACTATGTGATAAACCATGAGCCTTTGGTTTTGGATTAATACCATGAATAGCTTGTACTATACATAAACAGGTGCTACAGTGCTGCTCAGAAGTGTGTTTACCTGTGCTAAAACTTGCAGCTGTATCAAAAAAAAACCCAGAACAAAAAAGGTAAAATGCATCAGTTCTAGATGACCTAAGTCTGCTTGGTACTATATACAAATTATTACATCTGTGTCTATTTCATGGTCAGTGTTTTCAGATTTGCTCCTCACTTCCATGTGCTCAGGGAGAGCTGGGTCTGACAGGAGGAGAGGGCGAGAGTGGGGTAGTGGCTTCAGGGGGAAGAATTTAAGGGAGAAGTAAAGGGTCTATCTGACACCACCAGTCCCCAATTTATTTTCCCTGCAGTAGCAGTGGGAGGGGGACAAATTCAAGGCAAACCTCCAATAATTAGATCCCATACCTAGAAAATTATAACTAATTTATAAATTTCCCATATAGTGAATTTAATTACTGGAAGGTTGTCTTACAATCAGGGTCCTCTTCTATTTGAGTAAATACAGCAGTTATGCTGGTTTTACATTGATATGAACATGGGTTTAATGCAGTTGCTTGATTGCCTATTGGTTTAAGAGGAAAATGAGGCCAAAACCTATTTTACAGAGAGTCGTTTGATAGAATGAAGAGGAAAGGATTTACTAGTAAGAAATACCATTTGGTCAGCCCATATTGGACTCTACTATATTTTACAAATCTTTGCTGGAACAAACAAAACCAATATAATGCACCGTGTTTCTAAGAATAATACTAGCTCCCTAGAACTACAGACTGGTTGGTTCTGTGAGATAATTTTTTACAACTCCTCTGTCTGATATAGGAGCCTCATTAGAGCAAAGACCATAGATAGAAGCCTTGGTACTATATATATTCATCAGGGAGAACAGTGGGTTTTGGCCTTATTTTTCAGCAAGCCAAAGGTATGATTTGGAAAATGCCTAGCACATTTTGAGCACTACCACAAACTAATTCATACAGTTGAACATTTGGATACTGAGTAATGGGTTGGGTTCAAGGGTTCAAGATATTTACTCTAAGGAGCTCCTGTACTTTCTATAATTATATGGAGAAATGCATTTCCCTTTGGTCATGTTATTGTAATTATACATTTCAATTGTGGTAGTGCTTAAGAACCCCACACCCAATTTTGGGTCCTGCTGTACCATATAAACTAATAATACAAAGACAGCCTGTGTCCCAGAACTCTTGCAATCTATTGTTTAGATGATACACGATCAGTAAATAAACAGAGAAACAAGACAGAAGGTAAGGCAAGAGGAGTTCAAAGGAACAAAATTACAGCAGAGAGAAGTATGTTTGCCTAAATTAGTCAGAGTAACTGGTCTCAGTATTCCAAAGTGGACACCAGCAAACCAAATTCAGACAGGCCAGATACTCTATATCAGTGCATCTCAAACTTTTCCTCAGCATTTATGACCCCATTTCCTCAAGATGACTCCATTTCCTCAGAATGGTCTCTCACTCCCCATCCACAGCCCCCCATCTCTCCAGCCTGGCCAGGGCCACTCACTTTTGATCTGCAGCCCCCTGGCCTCCCCAGCCCTGCCAGTGGGGGTCCCCAAATGCCAGGGTTATGGGACCAGTGCCAGGGCTTGCAGACCCCTGCCCCCCAGCTACACCTGAGCCCTGGCTGCCACCCGCAGGAGGCGGTGGTTGTTGCAGCATGGAGGCTACTGCCCTGCAAACCCCGCCCCTGCCAAGGGTGGCATGGCTGGAGTGGAGCCCATGGTGGGGGAGGATATGGGCTGCTCACTGTGGACTCAGGGCTCCCTGTCCTGCTGCCCTCCCTTTGGGGCCTCCATGGCCCAGTGGGCGGGACCCAGTGAAGGAGGCTGGGGATTCTTGGTGCTACTGCTGGGAGCCCTATGCTGGCCATACTTCCATGGGGAGGAGTTTTCTCCCCTGCTGCTGCCAGGCAGGCAGGAGGTGTGTCACCATGGCAGCATGACTGGCACGGAGCTCCCAGAAGCAGCACCAAGTCTCCCCACCATGCTCTGCTGTGGAGGCTCTGGGGAGAAGGCAGCAGGCTGGGGGGGTCCTAAGTCTGCAGTGGGCAGCCTGCCTCCAGCCCTGCCTCATGCACAAATTTAGGGGGCACACACACCCCCATTCCTCTCTCCCTGGGAGTGCATGACCCCATTTTTTATTGTTACAGCCCTAATTGCGGTTACAACCCCAAGCTTTGGAACCACTGTTCTATATCACATGTGAGAAAAGGCAGGTGCAAAACTCTATTTTATGTTGTATAATATAATGTGATTGCCTTCTTGGCTATTTCAATAGGATGAAACCTGATTGTGTAAAGACAATATCATGAATTGTCTACAAGAAGAAATCAGCCCAATCAATTATATCACAAAGCATGATATGATGGACAAATTGCCTAGGACCTGGATCAGGTTCCTTGCACAGTTCTGGGAATCTATACTACAGGCCTCCAGGTGCGAGAATATCATAGGCAGCCTGGTACCTGCAGGTATGTAGCATGGTAGGGGGAGGGGGGAGAGCAAAGATTAAGTAGTGGGTGATACACAACACAAAGGAGATGCACAAGCTCAGAGCAGGGGTTCTCAGTCTCTGGCCTGCAGGCTAGATGTGGCCCACAAAGCTAAAGCAAACATGAGTACAGGTAGATGCTTGTGCCTCCATTTTCCTCTTCTCCCCTATAACTGAACTGAACACTGGGGGAAAGAAGGGTATGAACAGCAGCAGTGCTCACTTACACTGACATACCAGTGAGATCAGAGCTTTCATGCAGTTCTGGGTCTGGGACAGAAGCTTCATAAACTGGTTTGACCCAAATCAGTTGTCTGATACTACATTCAACTAAGTTTATCTTAAACCAGTTTCAGCCATTTTGAAACTGGTTTGTGTGTACTGAACTTTTGTTCTATTACAGGTTTAAACAAGTTTCTGATGACTTAAACCAGTTTATGTGTAACTTCTGTCTCTACCCTGGTGTGCAAGACCTGAGTGTTGCTGCTGTTTGACTCCCCGTTCTCTCCCACTGAATTCAGCAGCAGGGAAAAGAGGGGCTGAGCACCAGCAGCAGTGCTCAGCCCCTGGGCTCTGGAAGTGCATTAAAACTCTGAGCTCAAGAGCTGAGCATCACAGCTGTTGCATGTCCTCTCTTTTCCTTGCAGCTGAGTTCATTGGTGGAGAAGGGGAGAGGGGTGGGGGGAGGAACAGCAGTGATAGCCCAGCTTCTGCACTCCAGAGCCGAGTGAAAACTTTGCAGCTGGAAGGGGAAAGCCGCATCTTTGGTGACTGCACACATGCATAGCACTGAGCTGGCTGCAGCACCTGAAAAAAATGTTATTTCTAAGAAAGCCCCACTGCTCTAGGGGAAGAGCATGGTCCCACTCCCACTGTGACATTGGTAAAGCACTGGGAAATGCAGGGAGCTGAGATAAGGTACAATCCTGCCAGCTTGGTAATCTCCATCTGCCAGCTAGGCAATCTCCTGTCCTCCCATGGGCCTGGGACCCCACAATCCCCCACCAACACTAAAAAGCCTGGAAGCTAGCCATCTCCTTACAGGTTAATGCAAGCTGGTGGCTCACCAACCTCAGTCTCTGCTGCTGAACAGGGCACTGAGCCAGGAAGCATACTCAACCTCAGTCCAGCCCAGTCTAGACAGTTTCAATATTTTATGTGCCATGCACAGAAGGGCATAGCCAGTTTAATTTTATATATATTAGAGAATATATATAATATTATATATTATACATATAATATATATTAGAGAAAATTGAACTTTTACTTTGCATTAATAAGCCTAAAATTACTAAAAATGTTTGCTTTCCTTTCTAATATTACTGAAAATTCTTGTTATTAGGATGTACCAAAGTATAGAACTATCATGTTTTTCTATGCATCCCTGGGCCTGCCTCTCGTTTCAAAACTTCCACTTGTAAAAAAAGTTTAACACCACTGACTCACAGGGCACGTCCAGACAAACCCGCATATGCCTCTTGCAGTGTCTCAAACCCCTTTGAAATGCTGCAGGAGTCATGTGCAGGAGCAAGAAAATGTTCCCTGCACTGCAAATTTGCAGTGTGGTTGCAAAATTAGACCCCTGATATCCAGGGGTCAAAAACCCCACAGAAAAAAGAAGCGGGTCAGGGCACCCTGAGGCAATCAGAGGCTGGGTCCACCACAGAGAGGCTCTGCATGCTAGGGCATCTTTATGGTTAGCCCTCACCCTGCTGCTGAAGCACGCTGCCTGCCCTGCAGGGCAGGTAGCGTGCCAGCAGCAGGGAGCTGGACTTAGACTCCACTGCAATTAATTAAAGGGGTCGAGGGGTAGAGGAGGGGACCATAGGGGTGATCCTTCCAGCTCTGCCTGCAACCCCAGTCCCCCAATCCCTGCCCTGCCTGACCCAATCCCCCCACCTGACCCCCCAAGCCCTTCCGATCCCTTCCCCACCCAGCCGCATCCCCCACCTGCTCCCTCAAGCTCCCCAATCCCTTCCCTACAGGAGCCAGTGGAGAATGGGGCCAGGGGAGCAAGTAGGGGTGGGGCAGGGCATGTGGGCCCCGCAGGGGAGTAGCCCCTGTGGGGGGGGGCTGTAGCCCCTGTGGGGAGGCTGTAACCCCTGTGGGGAGGCTGTAACCCCTGTGGGGGGCAGCAAAACATATTAATGTGTTCATGAATTCATGAAACATGAATTTAGAGTTCATTTTATTATTATGATAGAGACACTGGTAGTCTTCTGAACTGCTTTAACACTCAATAAAACATTGCCCAACTGATTGTGCTCTCTTGCTCTCTCTCTCTTCCTAGTGGTCTTCTGTTTTAATTGTAGAGGAATATAGATGTTGGGGTGTTTTACAAGGTGACTTTGGGATTTTTTTATCTGGGATTTTTCAGTTTTCCAATAGAGAACACCAGAATTCTTTCTAGGGAGGCTAGTGGCAGGACCCTGCCTGCTGAGAGCTGACTGTCGCTGGACCCAGCTGGCTGTCGCTGACCTCCTGGCCAGCTGGGGCCAGGAGGACATGCTTTGATAATTCAAAACAGGCCACCACACCCAGAACATCTTCCTGGCAGTGGCCGGGCAGGGGGCACACATGCCAGTAGTGCCACACAAAGACCAACTCTGCAGCCACAGCCCTCTGGGCCAGCTGCTTCATCCAGGTCGGGCAGGTGCACAGCAGGTCACACCCAGGCAGCAGCTCTCACTGGCAGACTGCTGTAGTGGGTAAAAGGTGAAGGAAACTGTCAGAGCTGCTTCAGCAGTCCAGCTGGCACAAGGGGTAGTGTCCCCAGGTACCAACTGGCCAGGCCCCAGAAGCTCCTGAGAGCAAGTATCCCTGAGTTACTTGCCAGGACAGCTTTTTGTAATGATGGGGCCAGAACAGGGCAGCTTTTTATACTGCTGGGGACAGCACAGGTTCTGGCCCTGGGCTCTAGCTCCCCCTGGCTGCAGATCCAGGAGGAGCCAGGCAGGGTTATTTTGCCCCAAGTGGCACAATTTGCTCCACAACAAAGTGCATGTCTGAGCACATGCACTGAGGCAAAAAGCCCCAGCTCAAACTGGCACCGCTTCTATTTGAGCTGCTGCAAGCACACGTGCTTGCATGTGTGAATGTGCTCACAGTATTTCCGCATACAGTTTCTTGACCTCAAATTTGTAGCTGATTTCCCCTGGTATAATATGAGGAAAGAGTAGTAATAGGGATGAATTCAAACCCTGATGCAACTCCCCCTCAGTAGATGATTGAAACGTCTTCATTTGTTTTTATTCTAACTCCTTTTTGGTTCCTTCAGCATCCTCTCCCACAGTTAAAAAACAGATATAAATGGAAGGCAACTACACATTCTGTGTTATGAATTCTTCAGTTCAACATTCAGGCAAAAACTTAATTATCATAAAATAGGGTTTTATCTTCCTGGATAGCCCCAGGTGAAATATTTGTTGCCAAACATCTATTATAGAATCACAGAAATAATATAAAAGTAGGGCTGGAAGGAACCTCCAGAAGCCACTAGTCCACTTCCCTGCTGGGGACATGATCCTCCCTATCCAAACAATCCTATACAATCCATAATCTAAACTCTATGCAAGACTACCATCAACCCTGACACAATGTAAGATATAACATCCTAACTTGCACAGGAACTATAGCAACTAATGTTCTGCTTTTATACAAAAGTTGTCAGTACTCAAGAGATCCCAAGTAGAGGTCCATGCCCCTGACTATAGAGGAAGGCACAAACTTCCAGTCTGTACCAAAATGACCATGAGGTAAAATTCCTTACTGACCCCAGATATGGCAATTGATCTGAACCTGAGCAGAGGGGTAAGACCCTCTAGCCAAGAACCTCTGGCATTAGTCCCAGCAGCAGCATTGGCACACTCCAGTTAAAATCCTCACCCTTTGCTGTAGCCAACACCCAATGCCTCTGAGGGAGGCTTAAAAACACCATGACACATGTCTATGCACATACTTAACAAGAGTTGTTCTTGGCTCAGTGCAGGGAACATGATGTTGATATGGAGATAAAAGATCATGGTCAAATTACATTGTAAATATAATGAAAAATGTACTGAGAAAGAAGGTCTGTTTTCATGTTGGGTTCAATAATAGATTTTGAAGGTCCATATGCCTTGAGCAACTTTTGGGCTTTAAAATTTAGAAGTACTGGGGTGAAATTCAGACCCCTTTGAAGTTAATGGGACTTTTTCCACTGAATTCATTGGAACCAAGATTTCACATGGGATAGGATAGCAAACAATAGCTGATATAACAAATTAGTGCTCCAAGGACTCCACTGTGAGCAGCACTCAAGTCTTTCTGTAGACACTAATATTAAGTTGCCAAAACTGGTTTTCACTTTGAAATTATCTGCATTAAAAGTTAGTTTAAATCACATGGCTAGAACTCCATGTAATTGCTGGAAATGACCTGTCTTTTGGCTAGTGCTCCATTTATCAGATATTTTTATGTGCTGTGTCTGTTTCTAGCGGTGGAAATTTCTGAGCAGTTTTGTGCCCCTCCAGTTTGGGGAAGGCACAGGAACCTTTCTTCACTGCTCAGCTCTTCCTGGGATGGGAAAAGTCAGACCCCAGACTACGGTGACCCCAGTCTTGGAAAGGTGCAAGGAGTATTCTCCCCCTGCTCAGCTTCTCTCATTCCTCAGGAGAAGTTTAGCAGCAGGAAAGAGTACAGATTGTGGTTTCTATTTGGAGAACGCCTATTCTCCCAGGAGAAATATGATACCTTTATATAGCCTTAGCTTGACAATGTCAGCATATATACAAAACCAAACATAGGGAAGTTACTTCATAAATTGGTAGAACTAAGAAGAAATCTATTCTTCTCTTCTATTTAGAATATCTCAGATGACTCAAATGGATGCACTTAGGGGTTAACACATATAGTGATGATCTTGGCTTTGAGGAATACACAATCAGATTAGACCCATAGAAAAAAAGCTTTGGCTCATACAATACACAGGAATGAGGGCTCACTTGTGTAGCCATTTTTTTTTTTTAAATCTAGTTTTGGTTTGTTAACATTGAAAAATTTTATAAAAAAGCATGTGAATATAGATCACTGCACATTCTTCCACAGGACCACATTTTAAAGGTACACTGTGTCGTTCACCAGAGATTCAGACTCGATAGGCATGAAGAAAACCGCAACTTGTTTCTGATTTGCTTTAACTTGTCGCTTTGAAATATGCCTGCTCTTGCTTAGACAAAGCATCTCATCTCAGTTTCTACTCTAATACAGCCTCCAGAGACTCAACATTTTCCTTTAGAGTAGGTTCTAGGCCTTGGGAAAATTTCATTCGAGAAATACTGAGAAAGATTACATGGTAGTCTGTATTTGAGAATAATGATTAAGAATACTGCAGATCTTCAAATTATCAGTCCTCGGATATTCCTACTTCTCCTTTGGTGCAGAAAGAGATGCCTCAAAGCAACATTGCAACTAAAATGGGCCCTTTTTTTTTTTTTTAAGGACAGTCTTTATAGCAAAGTGTTGTAACTCTCTAAATGAAATGATTATTCAGGGGCATTGGTTGTAGCCATGTTGGTCTAAGGAAATAGGCAGACAAGGTTCTTTGGGTAAATGTTATATCGTTTATTAAACCAACTAAATAGTTCTTTGCAAGTTTTTGGGCACAAACTCCCTTCATATTCGCTTCTGTTCCAACCAAGAGAACACAAAACACCAGCAGACTCTCCCTATGCCTAGAGAAGGGTGTGTGTGCCTGAAACCTTGCAAAGATCAATATTTCCAACTACATAGTTGGCCTAATAAAAGAAATCACAATCACCCAGAGAACCTTGCCTGC
Source organism: Crocodylus porosus (assembly GCF_001723895.1). Classification (NCBI taxonomy): domain Eukaryota; kingdom Metazoa; phylum Chordata; order Crocodylia; family Crocodylidae; genus Crocodylus; species Crocodylus porosus. Next base: position 70,432,266 of record NW_017728950.1, read on the forward strand.
CTATGATTATTCAGATAATTCAATTAACATGGAGATAATGTTATAGAATCCAGCCTCTCTGAGTAAATTCTCTTAACTCTCTAAGGCTTTATGGGAAAGTGGGAGTCCCATTTGTAAACTGGACACAATTTCAGTGTAGGGAATGAAAATATTTTGAACCCTCAACCAGTAATTTGTCAATCCTGAATTAGGCCTGTGTTTTGAGAACTCCTCGATTCTCTTTTGTCCCCACCCCATGAGCCTGCATTACCCATACATGCTTTTTATTAAAACTCTCCCAGTTCTAACAAGAGGAGCACCTTCTTCACACACTGGTTTATAGACAATAATTATGTATGTGAAACGATCAGTGGCAAATAACTTTAGGCAGAACCACCACCTAGCCGCAGTTGTTTGTCTTAGTGTTGTTTGTCTTCTATTTGTTGCTTGCACAACAGAAATGAGTGATTGTCTTTTTTCCCCATTTGCAAGCTTTTTTCAGGGATAATTTTGCCCCTGCCAACCATCCATATTAATTTAACATAGCTCTTTTTATAAAACGAATATTGATTTAGAAATTCCCAATCAGAAAATGTGTGTCCCACTTGTACTTTTTATCTTGCATATGTATGTGGAACAACTAATGACCTGAAATCATGAAGCTAGAGCACACTGGTTGTTTAGACCATACTAGGGCTAGTTCAAGCCACAGTGCAGTCCTGACCTAGCAGATGATCAGCTGATCATCAGCTGGTAGGGATTTCACCAGGGCCACTTGAGCCCCAGTGGGATCCTAGATCTAGCCCATAATCAGCTGACTGTCAGTCAGTGAGCACCACACCAGTGCCAGGTGAAGACTCCAGTAAGGTCCTAACCCTGCCATATTTTTAATTTAAGGTGTGATGGATAACAGCTACTAAATTATTACTCATATTTTGTGGAATACTTTTGTGGCTTGTTTCCTGTTTCATTGCACCATTAATTGCCTGAATGTGCGGCTTATTATTAAAGATGTGATTAACTGGTTATTTGCAGCTCAAGTGGAACATCTGCAAGCACCTCCAGCTACTGACCCCTGGCAATCAACAGAATCAACAGACTTGTCTGCTGCAAGACTGTCACTTTAAATGATGGGTCTCAGTTGCTTGTCTATCCTAATTTATAGTGGCACTCTTCTGCCTAAAGGTGTAACAAGTTTGGTACTTTTCCCACATGTTTCTTCTAGTGGCTTACAGTTAAGCGGCAAAACATGGAGGAGCATTTATTTATGGCCTATATATACATGCTTCTAGGTGTGCTGTGAAGCAGGACGGGATAAAAGCCAAATGACTTAAAACTATCAAATATGTGTAGCCATTGGTCATTAGTCAACATCCTAAAGTACCTTATATATATTTTAAGTAACTTTTTATTAGCATACAAATGTGCGTGCCTATATCTAATGTATATTACTAAATAATACAGCATGCTGTTTAAAACATAGTTTGGATGGGGAAATGGGCACAGGCTGGGTAGAGAGACAGTGAAAAGAGCTAGGGAAAGTAGAATTTGGCTAAAACTATAAACGCATGTTTAAGATAAATACAAGTACATAAGCTAAATACATACTTAAGCTAAAAGTATATATAGTAAGCTAAATATTAGGAAATAGTTCATTGGAAAATTTAGAAATAGAATGAGCTGTCATTTGAGGCTGTAGATTCATTATCATTGGAGAAAGAAAAAGCTAGATTAGACACCTATTTTGGGGGGCTGGTTAATGAATATCAAAGCCAATGCTGCTCCAGTAAGGGGGGAGGGAATGCAGAAGACTTGGAGTTGCTTCCAGCTTATGCTAGTGTTTATAAGTTTATAATACTATACAGAGTGGAGCCCAGAAGCATAGAAAAAGTCATGTATTTAGCACTTAAAATGAAAAAAATAATTTGCAGTACCCTATAATTTACTCTTCTCCTTTTTGTCACTGTTCATTAACCACATTTGACACCAATAGTATGGAACAAATGATGCAGGGAGGACAAAAGCATCATACATACATTTTATAGACTACTAACACCGCCAAAACCAATGAATAACCAGTTCGATGCACCCATAATCTATATTATTGCCTGTGCTCTCTCTGAAACACCAGAGAAAGAGCTATTATTGTCATGCTCTCAGGTACAGCTCTTTAAACATTAATACAGAGCCTTCCTTTCTATAGTTCTGTTATTTGACATACTCAGTTACATGTCCTTCAAGAAAAAATCTTTTCCCCTCCCATAATTTCATTTTTATGCACATCAGATATTTTGTTTTGGTACCTTGGGGCTAATTTCCAAATGAATATCTGATATAAACAAGAGTCAGGCCTCAGAGGTCTATTCTCCTTGAGGTCTCATTCAGCAGAGAAGAAGAATTAAGTAAAATTAAGTATGTCTGCCTGAGGTATCTACTCCAGCATAGGGCAGTCAGCTGTGAAAGGCCACCTTTCTTCTTTGTGGAAGGGTCTGGCTCAAAGAGACTATTTCTACTTTTGCTGTTGCTCTTCATGAGGGATGGAAACAAAATATAAGGGCATAAGAAGCTATTCTTCGTATTCTTTTGTGTTTAGTTTTGTAGCAGTTCAAATGTTAGAAAGGATTGTTGGTATGGGGGATATACTGGAGTATATCTGTTTTCTGTTTTTTGCTATGTAAATTAGATGCGGAATTAGATTTTGCTATGGGGTTGCTTCTTCTCACATCTCAAGTATGAATGAGACAATAGGTTCATAGAAAGCTATGGTAAAAAATACATGCTATGTAAGATGCTATTATGGACGAGTCTTTGCCAAGCCTCTTTTGTGGTGGATCCAGAAGCCTGAGCAAAACTACTGAGAGATGAGTGGTCATAAAACTAAATTTTTAAAGTGTTCTGCTAAGTGTTGTATTCTCTCCTGATGGACTTCACTATAAAATGTGTAATAAACATGACTGCAAGGGAAGAGCTGGGAGCTTTTTCTAGATTGTCTCTGAGATGTGGCTGGAAGCTCACTACCTGCAAAATCTTCTATTATCTCTAACAGCAGAACACCTAATGTCCCATGTGAATCCTGTATGGTTAATACCAGTGACAAATGGCAGAATAATACAAATTTAAAATTTAAGAATCCTGTTCCCATAACTCCCAGTGGGCGCATCTACGTGAGATGCTACTGTTTAGGAGTTCATACTGCACAGTAGCATTGGCAAGCACTAACCATGATGTGACACTACTGGGCAGTAGCTCATTGCTACTCTGTATTATTCTGCCCAGTAGTGTCTGAAAACAAGTGAGGGGATGCTACTGCACAGTAACATCAGTTACTGCATAGTCATTTAATACTTGGTTATGCAAGTACTAAATGACTGTGCAGCAACAACTGCGTAGTGTGCCATTCATGTAGATGTGGCCTTCTCTCACATTCTCTTTCTTCTAAATGCTATTGTTGTAATTAGATAAAATCACATATTTAAACAGGTTAAATGGAAAAATTGATTTAATTGTTGCTGTATTATCCAATCCTGTTATTTCATAGAATGTCTTTAGACCTTATTTTCAAATAATAACTTTGGATAGTAAGTAATGGCTGCAGGTCTTCTTTCTGTATTAGTCTGCATACTTCTTATTAAGGAAATCCAATCCCAATTTGAATGTTCCAACAGAACTATGTTATTATATTTCTGCCAGTCATTTGTCTAATAGTTACCAACTCAGTGAAATCATTATCAGCCAAGGAAAGCAAGTTCAAACAAAGGGAACTGCTCCATCTAGAGTTCCATCTTGCACACAAGTATATGTAGTATTTTAATCAATGATTGTACTGGCTGACTAGCTCTATCTTTGTTGTTATCTAAAAAATGTGAGAAATACAGGAATTGGCCATGACCAAGACAATGAGTCCTTCAAATGGATTTGATATTCTCTCTCTAACCAGCTCTTGATCCTTTACATGAAAAACAACTAAGGTAGCTAATTTTTGCAATATACATAGGGACATATTTCTTCCTAATACTATGTGATCAGATCTTCATCTGAAGTACAAACACAGATAGTACTTGAAAGTTTGCATAGCTTATAAAATTGCAGTAAATATATTCTAAAATTTTACTTTGCTACCTTCTTAAATAATATCTGGTGGCAATGAGTTCCACAGAAAAAATATACATCACACTAAAATATATTTAGTTTGTTATTGAGTGTGTCACTTTTAATTTTGCTGAACGCCCTTTAAATCCTGTATTCATGGAAAGAGAAAACAGCCCCTCCTTGGCTGCCTTTATTCTGTTTAATATTTCACATTTCCATGAACCTGATTTTTCCAGAAAAGGTACTCCTTTTCAAATATATAAAAAAAATCATTCTTCAAATCTCACTTTCCATTGTTTTTCTCCTTTAATCATTTTCATTGCCCTTTATGCATCTTTTCTAATTCTACTACATCTCCTCCACCCCTCCAAACTACTTTGCTTAAAACTGAATATAAATCAACAAAGTAATAACATTTATAATTCCATTTCAATTAGCCAAATCAGCTACCACATAGAGCTATACCCACAGCACTTACTTTTAAGATACCCTTGTGCAATTCAACAAATGTACACACAAGATGAGCAAAAAACTTGGTTACAAAAGTCACGGAGAATTAGACTTCTGGAAATTAAGGTCCCCAATTTTTCAAAGGCTGCTTCTCAGCAGAGTAAATTAGCCCATCCTGGGCTCCATCCTGAAGCAAGTAGATGGTTACAAGTACTCATAGCTAGCTATTTTAAGAATAACTCAGGTATTTCTAAACTACATAGGACTCACTACTGTGTATCCTTACACATATCCCTACACATACAGCTTTACACACTGACAATAAGTACCTGCAGTGTGAAAAGATGAAAACAAGTATGTTTGTAAACTTTGACCAAAACAGGACCTAAGAAAGCAAATTTGTTAGTGCTTAAGGACAAGGTTTTCAGAAAGTCTAATACTGAGCATCATATAGAAATACACAAAGATTTGGTAAGAGGCAAGGATTTTTGTGGGTGATATCTTTTATTGGACCAACTGCATGGCTGAGATGCACTTAGACAATGAATGCACTATGAATGCAGTCATAGCTACATCACTCCAATGCAGCAATTTTGTGGTGCACAATGGTTTACTTGTATTGCTAAATCCCAGGGACCTGGCATTTAGGTAGTGGAAGCTTGTGTAGATGCACTGAAGTCAGTGAACTATGTAGATTTAAACAAAAGACTTGGCCCTTGATTGCACACTCTGCTTACCGTATCCATGCACGTAAGTTAAGAAAGCAACTCAATATTGTAACCAGGCCTCTTCTGGTTTTCAAAATCTGGTCCTAAAGCTCTTAATCTAAATAAAAGAATTACAGTCTGCCAAAATTACAGTTTGAGCAAGTAAGTAATTCTCTAACAAGTCTTACTGATGTTTCAACCCCCCCAAAAAAACAAAACAAGACAAAAATACAAAATCTTAATACTGTTTTGTTTCTTCCAGAATCATCAGAAAGTAGAACATCACTGTAACAGGAATGCCACTTTCGGGGTCTCTCTGGACGTGCAGCTCCGCCCTCCCGCAATGGGCCGACCGCCTGCTGAGTCTCACCTGCCACGCCTCGATTTTGCTTATAATTGATAAATGATCGTAATTAGCGGGAAGCTGCCCATTTTTGTGCACCCCGATGACAGGGGGTGCTGTCTGCGGCTCCTTTTCCTCCCCTGCACCGCAGCCCAAGCCTCGCAGATGGTGCTGGTGTGATTTATCTTGGGCCATGGTATTAGGTCCCAGCCCTTTGTTTGCCTTTGGGGCTCCTCAATGCTCCTTCTCACTCTCGGGGCTCCTCACTGCCCCCCAACACTGGGGCTCCTCACTGCCCCCTAACTCTGGGGCTCCTCGCTGCCCCCTAACTCTGGGGCTCCTCGCTGCCCCCTTAGCTCCAGGGCTGGGCCAATGCGCCCCAAGTAAAGCTGTGCCCTCTCCGGCACCACTCACTGTGCCCACTGGGCACCAGGAACTCCCAGATTATTGGGGAGCTCCCATGACGCCTCCTCACATCCCTACAGCCTTACCCGGTCCTCCGGTTAAACAAAACACAAACATAAAGCCCCCGGGCTACAACATAAAAGCTAGACCATTCTGGTCCAAAAAAAATAGAAATCTCTCCTTACCAGAGAGAGAGAGAGAGAGCTCATCCACCCCCAACAGGGACCGGGGTGTTCCAACCATCCGAGCTCTCCCCTTGCCCAGGCTGAGTTCCTCCTCCCTCGGCTGCTGGAGGGGAACTGCTCCTGGCCTTCTGCCTGGGCTTAAGAAGGGCTAAGCTCCGCCCCTTCCTGGCTCTAGGCTTCCCTGGTTACTAGGGCAACCAGCACCTGCGCAGTCCTGGTGACTGGCAGATGTGCTTCCCCTTTCCCGCCACTAAGGGCCTCTCCCGAATCATTTCTGCTCTCAGTCGCAGAGCACCTGAGAGCCCTGTGACAAGCACCCAAACAGCTTAAGGAATATAGCAATAATGAATGATACATGTGGCTTTTCAATCTTTCTTGGGAGTATATATATGAAAGTGAAAGTGGGCCAGTTAATATGCTTAATTAAAAATAAATCATTAATTTAAGTGAATCATAAAAAACTAGGGTTGGAAGGGACCTCAGGAGCAGCACCATCCCCAACTAGATCATTCCAGCCAGGGCTTTGTCTAGTCGGTGCTTAAAGAAGAACTTTCCTTCCATTCTTTTCTGAACTTCAGATGCAAAAATAGATTCACATGCACAGGCAGAACACAAAAGAGCATTCAGAGAGGGAAATAAAATCTTATTTTCCTGCCCATGTAAAATGCATATAGAGAAAATACTTACACTTTATTTTGGGAGTACCAAACTTATGCTTTCACTGTCTTATATTATCACAGAAAATAGTGGAAAGTTAACATTTTGAGGTTGGTATGGAACTGTTATCTGATTCTTTCATAGGGCTGAGGAGAAAGGAGAGAATCTGTGCATGGATGCCCATGCAAGTATTGAGGACCTGCAATTTTTTTAAGCTATCCTGGGAAATCCATGTCTAAATCACCATTTCATGAATAGAAAACATCACTTGGAAGTACCCTGGTCATATATCCTTCGTTCAATAGTCTTACAAACAACTCTATGTCCTACACAATAAATTCAACTGTCTCTCTCAGTTATCCCACCTGTATTACATGTTTGTCTCTAACTCACAGTCCCGCAGCATCCCAGCATGCCTAGCACCTCCCCCAAACACTTCCCTACACAGGGTGGGTGGGCTAGCTTTGGCCCAAGCTGTCTGCATCACCCAAGCAGGCAGGTGTGCTCTGACACCCTCCCCACCCCCAGCCAACTTCTGGCGTGGGCCACTGCAGGCATGTGGCTGCATTTCTGGAATCAAAAGTGAATGTCTGTTTGCTTGCTTGTTGGTTCAATCTGTATAGCTTAGACTAAACTGTGAAGATTGAATCGATTCAGACTGTCTGTACTTAGCCTGAGTGATTTTAAAGAGAGACACAACTCACTCACACACACTTACACAATCTGATTTACAGCTTTGAGTGTTCAGAAGAACCCAACTGGCAGACAAGCACTCTTTTTAAGAAAGACTAGAGACAGCTCCTTAAAGAAGCATGCAAGCACAGGTAGAGTTTACATGAAGCTAATTGTAGTTATTGTAAAATATGCCCTGATTCCCTGTTCAATCAGAAACAACATCCAGATGAGGCTTGAACTCTAGCACTCCCCTGAGAGATTCCTACTTTTCCTGAGAATAGGTTTCAGGGCTTTGGAGAATTGACCGAGTGAGATGAGAAGCTGTTGAGTGTCTAAAATTTTTAGTTTCTAATGAACACTTAGGTGCTGTTTAGAAACCAGACCCCTCACTTTCAGACGTTACTGCTTCACCTGTATCGCGGCTACATGAAGCACCTGCTCTGACAGCATGTCAGAGTGGAGACAGGGCATACTTTAAAGTGACATTTCTAAAGGATCTTGTTCTGAATAATATCATTATTATGAGCATTGAACCCAGGAGTGAAGTTCATTGTAATATGATCTTCTTCTGCTAATTGAATCCTTTGTTCTGCTGCTCATTTTAGTTGTAGCTTTGATACTGCAATAAGGTGAAAAAACAGGTGGAAAAGCCTGTTGAAGTTTATATGAGTCCCAGTCCTACAACCAATACCATAGACAGGAGTGTTAATAAAGAGGGATGTAGACCTTAAAGTGTAGGTGAAGGAAAATTGTAACAGACTAAAAAAACAACAGGAATTATTCTGATCATCTAATGGGATGTCCTGTGTAGAAAAGGTTACAATATTCACCAAGTGATTAGTATAAAAGGTGCTTAACTTCTGATTAAGCATATCTTAGAACATGTTCATTCTTGATTTAAATATATCAAGAAATGGAGAACTCACCATAAACCATTAAGTTAATTACCCTCACTTTAACAAGGTGCAAATTAACCACACTGGCCTTGCTTTCCAGAATTTTGAATGCCGCTTAAATAAACAAACAAATAAATAAAACAGCAAAATACTTTGTGTTTGTTTCCAACTAGTGATCCAGCAAGTACAAGCTATACAATGAGAGTTTTTGGAGAGCGTTGGAGTCAACTTCCTGGTGCAAGTGTTGGAGAGACCACCTAGTGGCCATGCTAGTCTTGACCTGCTGCTCACAAATAGGGAAGAATTTGTGGATCATGTAGAAGTGGATAGCAACTTGAGCAGGAGCAACCATGAGATGATTGAGTTCAGGATCCTAAGGTAAGGAAGGAAGGACAGCAGCAATGTAAGGACCCTGGACTTTCAAAAACCTGACTTTGACTCACTCAGGGAACTGATGGGCAGGATTTCCTGGGAGGCCAGTCTAAGGGAGAAAGGAGTCCAGGAAGGCTTGTACTTTAAAGAAATTTTAGTGAGGGTGCAGGAATGAACCTCCCAAATGTGAAGGAAATGTTACCTGTCAGCTCCATGTTCTTGGGGAACCCTGACACAGGACACAGACTGTCTGACTCACAAAGAATCGCCCCCCCTGCACCTAAACAGAAACTGATTAAGATGCAGTGAGAGACATATCTAAAACCCTCCAGATAAGGGTGACAAAAGTGCAACAACTGCCCTAGGTCTCATTTGCATCTGAGATGGGAACAGATGACCATTCATTTACATGAGAGACGGAGAACAGAAAACCTGAAGCAGAGACTGCAGTGAATTCTGGGATCAGCAAAGCAGGGAGCACTGCATGATGGGGAAGCTGTGCTCCAAATGCTAATCAACCCCCACACCCAGCTCAGCACTTATCAGACCAGTTCTAATCTGGATTTACAAAGGACGTTTCCTTCCCCCCACCCCCCACACACACACACCTCTAAGCAAAAGTAAGTTTATTAGGCATCTCAGGCCGTACATTCCCTGGTCCCACTATGGGAGGCCTATGTAAACTTAATTGGCTATAACTCGGTTGCCGCGTTAGGGAATCCTGAGTCAATAATCCGAGTCAGAAGGGGTATGGGCAACATTTGAACAATGGTAAAGGGTTCATCACAGTGTCCAGCCCACTGGAGCCCTGACCACAAGTGTTGTCATACTTTTCCCGAGACGACTGGTAGAAGTCCTCTCCACAACAGGT
>NW_017728950.1:70442589-70515361 GCF_001723895.1 Crocodylus porosus
TATAGAAACACAAGTAACACAAGCAGCACATTGATAGAATTACCAAGACCCTAGCCCTAATAAATGAGCACACCCCGAAGTAGTGGGCAAATCTGGTAACAGAAAACTAGTGTGTATGGCAGAAAAACTAGCTTGACTTAGTAAAGAACTGTCCAATATACTAAAATACAAAAAAGGAAGCTTACAAGAAGTGGAAACGTGGAAACAAATACTAAGAAGTACAAGAGTATTACTTGGACATGCAAGATTGAAATCAGAAAGGCCAAGCTCAAGTCGGAGTTGCAGCTAGCAAGGGAATTGAAGGATAACAAGAAGGATATCTACAAGTATGTCAGTTACAAGAGGAAGATCAGGGAAAGTGGGGTCCCCTACTGAATGGTGGAGCCAATGTAATGACTTCAGAAAAGGCTGAAATACTCAATGTCTTTTTCATCTCAGTCTTCACAGGCAAGGTCAGTTCCTACACTACTGCATTTGGCAGCACAGTTTGGGGAGGAGGTGAGGAGCTGACCGTGGCAAAATAACAGGTTAGGGATGATTTAGAAAAGCTAGATGCATACAAGTCCATGAAGCCAGACTTGATGCATCTGAGGGTGCTGTGAGATTTGGCCAACATGATTGCATTGCTGCTGGCCATTATCTTTGAAAGCCCGAGCATGCAGGGCTGAAGTCAGGAAGGCCAAAGTGCAGTTGGAGTTGCAGCTAGCAAGGTCAACAGGGATGAAGGGATGTGAAAGGTAACAAGAAGGGTTTCTACAAGTATGTTGGTAGCAAGAGGAGGATCAGGAAAAGTGCAAGTCCCTTACTGAATGGGGGAAGCAATCTTGTGACAGAGGATACAGAAAAGGTGGAAGTCCTCAATGCCTTTTTTTGCCTCCGTTTTCACAGGCAAGGTCAGGCTCCCAGACTACTGCACCAGGCAGCACAGTTTGGAGAGGAGGTGAGCAGCCCTCAGTGGTGAGAGAACAGGTTAGGGATCACTTAGAAAAGCTGGATGTGTACAAGTCTGGAGCTGGATGGGATGCATCTGAGGGTACTGATGAAGTTGGCTGATGTGATTGCAGAATCATTGGCCATCATCTTTGAAAACTCATGACGATCAGGAGAGGTCCCAGATAATTGGAAAGAACAAATATAGTGCTCATCTTTAAGAAAGGGAAGAAGCAGGATCTGGGGAACTACAGACCAGTCAACCTCACTTCAGTCTCTAGAAAAATTATGGAGCAGATCCTCATGGAATCCACGTGTAAGCACTTGAAGGAGAAACAAGTGATTAGGAACAATTAGCATGGATTCACCAGGGGCAAGTCACATCTGACTAACCTGTTTGCTTTCTATGACAAGATAACTGGCTCTGTGGATGTGAGGAGAGCAGTGGATGTGATATACCTTGATTTTAGCAAGGCTTTTGATACAGTCTCCCACAACATTCTCGCAAGCAAGCTAAGGAAGTACAGACTGGATGAATGGACTGTAAGGTGGATAGAAAACTGGCTGGATTATCAGGCTCAAATCATCAATAGTTTACTATCTAGTTGGCGGCTGGTATCAAGTTGCGTGCTCCAGAGCTGTGTTCTGGGAGCAGTTTTGTTCAAAATCTTTGTTAGCGACCTGAAAGATGGGATGGAATGCAACTTCAGTAATTTTTTAAGTGACACCAAGCTGGGGAGAGTAATAGATATGCTAGATGGTAGAGCTAGGTTTCACAGACACATAGACACATTGGAAAATTAGACCAAAAGAAATTCATGAAGTTCAATAAGGACAAATACAAAGTCCTGCACTTAGGATGAAGCAATCCTATGTGCTGGTACAGACTGGGCACTGACTGGCTAAGAAGCACCTCTGTAAAAAAGAAGCTGGGAGTTACAATGGATAATAACCTGAATATGAGCTAACAGGGACTGAGGTGAAGCTGATCTGTCTGTAGTTCCCTGTATCCTCTGTCTTCCCTTCTTTAAGCTGGGGACTATAGTTCTCCTTGTTGCAAAGAAGGCTAACAACATACTGGGTTGCATTAATAGGAGTGTTACCAGCAGACTGAGGGAAATGATTATTCCCCTCTATTGTGCACTGGCAAGGCCGCATCCAGAGTCCAGTTTTGGGGGCTCCACTACAGAAAGGATGTAGACAAATTTGATAAAGGCCAGCAGTGGACAATAAAAATGGTTAGAGGGCAAGGAAACATGATTTATGGGGACACACTGAAGGAACTGGGCTTATTTAGTCTGGAGAAAAGAAGACTAAGGGGGAGCAGCCTTCAGCTCCCTGCAGGGTAGTTCCAAAGAGGACGGAGCTAGACTGCTCTCAGTGGTGGCAGATGAGAGAACAAGGAGAATGGTCTCAAGCTGCAGTAAGGAAAGTTCAGGTTGGCTATTAGGAAAAACTTTCTTACCAGGAGGGTGGTCAGGGAGGTTGTAGAATCTCCATCCTTAAGAGGTTTTTAAGACCTGGCTAGACAAAGCCTTGCCTGGGATGATCTAGTTGGGGATGGTCCTGTTTTGAGCAGGGGGTTGGACTAGATGACCTCCTGAGGTCTGTTCCAAACCTAATTTTCTATGATTCTATGATCTGTTTATTGTGTTAGAAGATTCACATGGAGGAGATGCAAAGACAGCCATTCTACTTCCAGCACACATTTTTTTGCTAAAATATATATGATCCTTTGAAGTAGGAATGGTATCTGCCAGCATTAGGAGAAAGAAGTTGAAACTCAGAATGTTACAATAAGCCTGTAAAAATGCTCTAAGTTAGGTGGATAGCAAGTAAAAACTTTATCAGTTGCATATTTCCTGACTTTCACTTTTGGATACTATAGCTCAAATAATGCATTTTAAGCCAGTTTGTTTGTGTGTGTATGTCCATCCAACGAATTGGGAAACATTTTCCTTCAAGTCAGTGGCAAAAATTCTATATACTTTACCAGGAGAATTTCAACAAGAGCCATGACTACTTATAACAGCTGAGGGTTTGGCACAGTTTTCATTGAGTCATTTTCCACTGCACAGGTTTTGATTTTGTATGAACTCTTCAACATAGCTCCATATTCAACAAGAACCACAGAACACAAAATATATAAGCAATAAGAATTTTTATCCAGATCATCATGTTGTTATAGATATCATTAACAGACAAATATAAATGAGAATTATTAATTGAAAGTGACTTTGAGCTGGTTGACACCTTTCATGCCACAACTTTTTAACATGATTATTAATCAACAACTCAAATGTTGATGCAAAACATTCCAAAAATATTAGTAACATTCTGAAGAATTTTTAGGTTTGGGGTTTTTTTTTTTTAAATAATGCATTTAAAAAAAAAAACCCATCAAAAACCCATGACTTCTCTTTAATGTCTGTCTTATTTTTCTTTTTTAGTCATCTCTATGCTTCAGGCTACATTCTGGAGTAGAAGTAGAAGTCACAAATGTGCATATTTTTTAACAAAATAACTTCTGTTAAAACACACAAGCAGAGGAATAATTAAGGCCTGTGGGTTTGTTAACGTAATGGCTAATACTGATAAAATGTAGTCAGGTCTCCATGTAACTGTGATGATATCATTAAGACTTGCAAGTTTTTCTAGTAAAAACATACTATGTGATTCATAAGCAGCAAAACAACTGAAAGAGTATTAAGTGACTTGTAGTCTCAGGTTCAATCCACTGTGCCCCAAAAAAGGGTTGACATTTTTCTGGCAAAATATTCACCTTTTTCAGCTGTATTCTTTTTCTTGTTATTTTTTCTGATGAAATGAATTACGGATGCGATTGTTAAAAATGTCAGTTAACTTCAGTGGGAGCAGAGTTAGGCCAACTCTGAACAGTTTTGAAAACTCAGTCCTAATCTGCTATGCATTTGGCAATCCATGCCTCTTCCCCTCCTGATCATTTGTTTATCTATAATTTAATCTGTCTGCACCAATGGTTTTCTTTTCCTGGAGCAATCGGGAGGCACTCAGTTCATCTATTTAGTAAAGAAAAAAAATATTATGTTTTTCCTTTTCCTACTAGGTGTCCTGGATAGCTGGTTTTTACTTTTGTTTGGACTGGTTCATGTCCACTTTACCCATGGAACATGCACTCTGGTTTAACAGACATAAGGGATAGAACTGCTGAACAAGAAAAGATTAGCTGGTTAACAATCCCTGTCCTCTTAAAGTTCCTTATGGACTCTGCCCTATCACCGTCTCCTTCAATCTCCTTGCTCCCTATAAAAATGTCTATTAGACTAATTTATATAATTTGCAATGATAGTTGGTCTTAATTGATTCCATATGTTGGCTACAGTTTCAGTGAAATAACTCTGCCTAAATTCCTTGTTTACTCTTCTTTTCCTAATTATATGTCATTATATCAAAGCCCCATAAATGCTTCTACTCAGTCATCTTAAAGTCTAATCTACTCCAATAGAAATAACCTTAGCCTCTTTAGACCATTCCTATAATAAACATGTTTCCTGTGATCCACTCACAGTGATATGACCCCACTAAGTGGGTGTCTCATAGTTTCAGTCTCATGGTATTTCCTTTTATGAGGTCAAAAGAAAGAAGAGATTGTTGGTTCAGTGGAAGATCAACGAGGAAACCAATGAGCAAAGTACTACCCTGTGAAGAACCTCACTGCTGACCGTCTGATTTACAGACATGACTCTCTGGTGTAATTTGACCCCAGATATTACATTATTGTTAGAAAACAAGTCATTTTCATGAAATATAACAGAGTGTTGTAACTCTATATTTGAATGATATACCATTTAACTTCCCTTCTGTGCATCAACATACACAGAAGTGCAGGGTTTATTGGGTTAGTATTTGTGGAAATATTTATCAGTTTCTATTACTGACTGATAAATAGGACCAAGAGTTACAAAAGTTATATCCCTACTAATCCAACAAGTCCCTTAGCCTGTACTCATATATAGTAATACATAAATTTCAAAAGGTTTACCATTTTGCTTAGATTCATATGTTTGCTAAGGTTAAATATTCACAAGTGTTTACCCAAACTTCTCTGGTGTGAAATACTTCCTTACAAGATTTCTTATACTTTCCTAAGTTTATCTATGTTGGCAACACAGGGAAGAAAGAATTCAGTGCTTCTAAAACCACAGTCAACTTGGGCACATTCATTCTAATCTGAATAATGCAAAAATGGTTCTACTAATCTGGGTACACGTATGCCTGCATAACTGTGGCAGCTAAGCACATCTCTCAGACTGCTGATTACAAATTCATTTAATTTCTATACAACTGTTCATTTCACTCATGTTCCTTCCCTTTTCATTTCCTGATTTATCAACATTCCCAGAAGCAGGATTTGTTTGCACAGGAGTTTGAGGAGTTACCTATGCGCAGGAGTAGCAGTTACTTAGGCTCAACTGGGGGAAAAAATGGTGTTGGTGCGTTAAACAGGACGTTGCCTATTAATTTATTATTGATAGCTATTTGTTACTGTTTTGACCAGAACATTTAACCAAAAGGTCAGGATTTTAGTAATCTCACCAGAACTTGTTCTGATAGTCTCCAGAAGTATGGGGCAATGTCTACAGCTTGTTCTTCTTCTTGCATTGATTACTGAAGGAACTTAATGCTTTCAACTCTCAAGATTTTATTACTAGTCTTATAAAAAAAATTTTTTTTTTTAATTCTCAAACTCTTAAAGTCAGGTGATTATGTTATAAACTCACCTTAAATACTAAAAAATGTTTCTTACCCTCATGATTATATGGATGACCCTGAAGATGTGAAGTCCAAATGCTCATAAACCAGAAAGCAAATAAGTTTCCCCAGTACATTTATTCTAAATTCTCAAGCTTTTTTATTCAAATTCATGAGTGGAGTCTCAGCTTGTGATGTTTGAAAATTTTGGATCAGTAATACTGAGAAATACAATGTAGTATTTGCTGCAATTCTAAACTCTTTATTGGGCATAAGTAGCTGAGGTCGTAGTTCTGCTTTTATTTCAATCAAATCTCCTTGATTTAACTGCAGTTTGCTCCAGTTGGGACTTAGAAGGGAACAAAAATATTTCATGTTCTCATGTAAAATAATTAAAATGATCAAGTATTAATTCTTAAATATTAATAATTGTATTTTAATATTATTTTCAATATTTATATGTGCTAGTTGCCTTATTCAGCTTAATTTAAGGTACCTGCTGTAGATACCAAGTTTTGTATTATGCCTATGTAAGCTATGGCTGTCAGCTTTTGAACATCCTTTCTGCTTTAAAGGGGAACTGATAAAACTCCTATGAGTAATCAGCAGGAATTTGTATTCACAGTGTCAGCAACATTAATACCTTCACTGCTACCAGAAAAACTGAGTTTGATGCAAACTTAACAGGAACTGTGACTGCTCAGCCTTGTAGTAAATGGACCTTAAGAGTGTTATTATTATAACCTTGGCATAAGTATCAAAGTGTCTGAGCAAGGCAATGGTGAGTATAGCACTCAATTTAAATAAATGTCATACTTTCCACTGCCAGTTAATCACCTTGCACTTCATTGCAGTTATATCTACTGTAATGTGTTACAGCAACTGCCAAAATTATAAATACAACCCTATCATCTTTTATTAGTAACGTGTCACATATTTACTAGACCCTCTTGAGTTTGAAATTGTGGTGCAATCAACTCACATGAACCACTTATAGTCATTAGTACTGTTCAAAAAATAAATGTGCAGTGTACTGATGCAATATGGATAGATTAGTTCAGCTGTACAGTTTTCAACCAAAAGATAAAAACCCTGTGTACCTAAAGGGAAATCTTGAAAAAATATTTTAAAGTGAAAAAAACAGAATTAAATTGCTGCTTTTTGAACTTCATAACAATTTAGTATTGGTTTTAAAAAAGCCACATACCAGTACTCCTAGGAAGCAAAATTACTGATCTGAAAAGTACTAAGCCTGTAATATCAGCTATTTTAAGCATGTTTGCAATTACAAACATAATAGCTATAAAGTAATCAAGCACCTCACGCAGCTGCTGTCCTAAGAAATTATTTGAAAATTAAAGGTAGGCATGATGCCCCTCAGCCTGAACTTTCCAAATCCAGAAGTTATGGATCAGACTTTAGACAATGGTTCTCTCTCAGTAATGTTATGAATCAAAACTTTCAAATCAAATTTCCTTAATCTCCAGGATGTCTAAATCCAGCTCCGAATTGAGCCTTAGTCTATTTGTGCTTGTACCAAACATTATCTGAATAGTCCATTATACTGCTAAACAATACAATGGGAGATAAGCAACCAAAAAGGGGCAAAAATATGATCCAACTTTGCTCTGAAGTTTCTGTAAGGGACTGTTCTTCTTATCTTACAATTTGTAAAGCATGTAAAAGGCATATACCACAGCTGGCTCAGCAGAACAGCTAATCTGGCTAATGCACCATTATTCCATTCCATACTTTTGCCCTGGATTTGAAGTGGATCCCAAGAAGCTATACAAAGAGACAGAGAAATGTGATAGAGTGATACTGCTGATCCTCCAGCATGCTCTCATTGTTGCCTCTACCCTCCTGCAAGACCAGGCTAAATATCATGTGGATGAAATCCAATGTGAACAGGTAGTTCCATGTTGCTCATGCCCCCAAGAAAGAATGACTATCAAATGCCTCTCAAAACAGTAACTCCTGATCTGTTACTGATTTTTCCATGGAAAGAACATATTTGTCTTTGTGTGGTTGAAGTTTGTGATATCATACAATGACACTCCTAGTTTATGTATACACTGAAATAACAAAGTCATGATTGTACAGCAGACTGCTGTGGCCCAGGGAAATAATACATTTAAGCAAAAAACTTTCATGATAGTGAAAAGTAAGGCACAAATAGAACCCATCACCAACCAGCAACAATAGGGCTTATTTTTTTAGGAGACCATGGGTGAATCCACACATGCTATCAGTGCATTGTAAGCTGTATAATTACAGTGCGTTATACAGTAAAATAATGCGCAGTAAGCTTTCTCCAGGAGTGAGTCTACATGTGCACCCATCAGGAGCAAATTTGCTCCCAATGGGTGCATCTAGATGAACATGCATGTGCCTGTTGCAGCATCTCAAAACAGTTTGCAATACTAAGAGGCACACTGGGAACAAAAAAAAGTTCCCTATGCTGCATATTTGCAACACAGACTGAATTTCATACTGGGAAATCCCAGTATCAATAAAAAAAGCCTACTGAAAAAAAGCAACCAGAGGCTGGGTCCTCCAAGGAGATGCTCTGGCACCCAGCCAGAGGGTCTCCATGTCTGCTCCCTTCTCTTGCTGCCCCAGCACACTGCCTCAGCATGCTGGGCCAAATAGGACCCAGACTCAGGTGCCATCCCTAGTAAATAGGGATGTGAGGGGGGAGGCTCTGAGGGTGGTGGTGGGGATTATGTAGGAAGGACTGTGGTGGGAGGGAATGCTGAGAGGTGTGGGTCCCCTACCTGTCCCCTGCATGGCACACAATCCCCCCTCCTCCCCCGCCCCACAGCAGCAGCAGCAGCCGTTGGACGCTCCAGGTCTGCTGCTGACAAAGCCCCCACACAGCACAGCATGGCCCCAGCCTCCTCACACCCAGCGCTGCCTGTGCCACGTAGCATGGGCCTGGCTCAGCCCAGGGAAATGAGCCATCTGGCAGGACCAGCCTGCTCTTGCTGTCACCCAGGGTCCCAGCACTGCATACAGGGGCCACACATTGGATCAGGCCATGTCCTGCCTCCAAGTGCCCCACGCACTGTTGGGCTGCTGGAATCCTAGTGACAGCAAGAGCAGCCTGGTCCTGCCCAAAGGCATATGCCCCTGGGCCAGGCCCACGCTATATGGCACAGGCGGTGCTGAGTCTCAGGCAGCTGGGGCCATGCCACGCCATGGGCCAGCAATGGGCTCTGAGTGCCTGACAGCTGCTGCCGCTGCTGCTGCTGCATGGGGGGAGGGGGGCCTGTGCACTGGGTTGGGAGGGAAAAGGGGAGACCGGGGGGACAGGGGACCCACCCCTCCTAAGCAGTCCCCCACAACCCCCCACCTACATACCCAGCCACAAACTGAAACCCCTCCATGTGGCCCATACCTCCCACACCCCTTCCCTCCCTCAACCCTACAGCACCCTTCACAAATCTCACACCCTGAATGCCCAGCCAGTCACATGTGATGGATTTGGACCTGCTAGTAGGAGCTGTGGCTGCAGCTGCAGGAGCAACTGCCACACTGCAACCCTGCCCTGTGCTCACACTGGTGCTGGGACATGCAGCTCAAGCCTGGGGGGCCTTCTGGTCCCAGGAACCACTTGGGTGTGTGATGGGCTGGGGGGAGGGTTGGAGGTGGCAGCAGAGGTGTGTGTGTGTGTGTGTGAGAGAGAAACAGAGAGATGGGGGTTGGGGTGAGGGAGCACTCTGGGTAGGAGAGCCAGGCTTATGGCCCCCTCCCACCCCCTTAGAGTGGGCTATGCAGGGAGAGGTTGGCTTAGAAGGAAAGGGACTTCTCAGGAACAGCATGAAGATTTCTGGGGCCTGGGCACAGGTGCAGGGAGCAAAACAGCAAGGGCTGACACTGCTCAGAGCCACAAAACAGTGGGTGCAACAACTGCAGCTGGACTCATGTCCTGGTGTTGGGATGGAGCTGATGCTGGGAGGGAGGGGGGGGGGCAGGCAGGGACTGCGGGTCAGGAGTGAGAAACCCTGGTGGGGGTGGGACTGTGGTTTTAGAGTGAGGGCCAAGAGCAAGGGCAGGCATTGGCACATTAGTGCTGCTCAGAACCCCACATCCTGGTGAATGAAAAGGGCAGGGGCAGCTCTGATTTGTCTGTGATAAAAAAAACCAAAAACAAACACCAAAGTGTATCGATAGCTAGAAGATATTTTGCAGTTTCTTGGTCTGATAAAAGGTTTAATCTCTGAACAAAGAAATCTAGAGTTTTGCATTCTTATATATTTAGAATTCATTTATTATGATGATAGAAGCACTGGTGGGCTTCCAAATTGCTTTAAAATTACAAATATATCAATAAAACATTGCCCAACTAATATATCTCCATATATGGTGGCATTTCATTTTCATCTTGGAAGAACATGGATTTCAGGTATTTTAATGAGAAAATTTGGGTTTTTTATTAGAGAATTTGCAATTTTTAAACAGGGAACACCAGGATCTCTGCTGGTGAGACAAATGGAGAGACCTGGGAAGACGAGCCTGCCCAGGGCCAGCACTAGGGACCCAGATGGAGGGCAGACAAGGTGGATGACCTGGCCATTGAGGCCAGGAGGACACACTTTGACAGTTTGAAGTGGGCCACCACAATGAGCACATCATCTGAGCAATAGCTGCCCAGATGGCAGGGCAGGGGCACCAGAAAACATGACAGGACTTCCACACAAAGGCCAACTATGCAGACATGGAAGATGACCCAGAACTGCAGGACACTCTGCTGCAATGCCATACCACAGCCCAGGTGGTTGTGTGGTCCCTGTCTGGGTCTGGCAGGTGCGCAGCCATGGGGCTGCATGCTGTCGCAGGTGGCAGCAGGTCAAAGCCAGGCAGCAGCTCCCACTGCCAGACTGCTGCAGTGGGTAGAAGGTGCAGGAGGCACTCTAGGTTAGGGCTGCTTCAGCAGCCCAACTGGCACAAAGGGCTAGAGTCCCCAGATACCAACTGGCCAAGCCTCAGAAGCTCCTGGAGGCAAATAGCCTTGATATGCTCACCAGGGCAGCCTTTTATACTGCTGGGGCCAGCACAGGTGCTGGTCCCATTCTCTATCTCCCCCTGGCTCAAGATCCGGGAGGAGTTGGGCAGGGTCAGTTTGCCCCAAGTGGCACAATTTGCCCCACCCTGAAGTGCATGTTCAGACATGTGTGCTGAGGCACAAATCTCCAGCACAAATTTGTGCCACTGCTATTTGAGCTGCTGCAAGTTCATGTGCCTGCATGTGTGGATGCATCCAATGGGAACAATTCAGTGCAGGTCTACTCCTGCCCTGCTCTGCCCCCCTACAGCAGCCAGGGGGAGCTCCAGACTCCCCCAGGTGCCAGGCCCAGGCTGGTAGGTGACACTGGGATCAGGCCTGGGCTTCAGGACATGTGGGGAGCTGTCCCACCTCTGGGGCAGCTGCCTCCCAGCCCCACATCCCAACTGGTAGATTGGGGCACAGGGCTGGGAAACTGTCCCCTCCAACAGCAGCTGTTTCCCAGCTCTGTGGCCTCATCTGCCTCATGGGAAGAGCATAGGGCTGGAGGCACAGGGCTAGGAAACTGTTCCCTCTCTCAGCAACTGTTTCCCCAGCCCTGCACCCAGAGCTATCCCCCGGGGTGTGCAGAGCTGGGGCATATCAGCCCGTGCGGGTCTGGGGGGTGGCGAGCAGCCAGAGCAGGGAGCAGGTGTGGGTGGGGTGCAAGCAGCCAGAGCATGGAGTGGGTGGGGGATGGCGAGCTGCCAAAGCATGAAATTGGAAGCATGCAGCAGCCATGGCAGGGCCTGTATAGCACTGTCCGCAGGGCCCCCGAAGCATGGGGCCTAGGGCCATTGCCCCTATTTGCCCCCTGTAAGAACTGCCCTGCCTGTGCCCCAATAGGTAGACTGGGGCACAGGACTGAGAGGCATCTGCCTGGGAAGGGGAGAGTTCCCTTGCCCGCTGCTGCCTGGGCTGACCAGGAGCACTCGGTCAGCTGTCTACACTTGCATTACTGCACAATAGCTAATGTGCAGTATTTACAGGTAGTAGAAAAATGCTCATTAGCCTAATTTACTACACAGTAGCTGCTGTACAATTATATGATGATGCCTTACTGCGCAGTACATTAGTCTACTGCACAGTAAACCATCTTGTATAGATGTGCCCCATCCCATCTAAACCAGCTCAGTTTGCATCACCACAAATGCCTGGAGCATCACAAACTGAAAGTCCTCATAACGGAGAAGCCTTTGTTAAATCATCTGGAGCATCAAAATAGCCACACACACCCCACCTCCCGCTTCCTTAATTTCTCTTCCCTGCTGAATTACCTAGTAATCATATTCTTTTTGTCTGTCTTGTAAATTAGATTGTTATCAAAACTCACTCAGTTTAGTAGACTCTTGGCTCTGCATTGCAATGCAATAACCTCAGTGGAATTCCACAGCAGATTTCCATTGTGCTGCAGAAATTTATTTAAGCAAGAATTGTCCTTTTTATGCAATACAGCCTCTAATACGCATACTCTCGGCTTCCTTCCTTCTGCCCCTCTCCCTCCTCAGTATCTACAGCTAGCCATAGCTGGCTTCAACCAACTTTTGAATTTTGCCTGACAGCAAAAAGCAGTGATCAGACAGGGTGAATGATTCAATGGAAATTTAATCTGATCTCATCTTCCCCTGTGTAAGAAATGACCTGATCTGAACTGCAATCAGAACACTGAAAATCATGTTTCTTTTGCAATGTTCCTTCCTCAGTGATGATATATCATCACTCAAAGTGTTTAAATATAGGCCATGCACAGAATGCAAGCTTCCTGTCAGCATTCACAAAGGCTTTTTTTTTGGATTTACATTTGTTTTCTTTTTGTTTTCTTTTGTTTGTCAGTTTGTTTCACTTTATGGTAAAAAAAAAAAGAAGTACAATAATTTAATTAACATCTTTTGCAAGACTGCCAACATTTGCTACTACATGGATCTGAGGAGCATGCACTTGTATTTATTAGTAACTAGAACATGCATAGCATATATTGTAAGGAACAACATAGCCTCTGGGAGCTACATAGTCATTGAACTTCAAATGGGACTTCAGCAAATTATTCCGCATGTTTACATTTTCACATTTTACTTAAAAAAATGTTATTGTTCCCCATTGTGATTTCTAAACACAAATGAAAGTTTGAAGTAGCAGTGTAGCATAACCACGCAGATAAATTCACTTAAAATAATTTCTGGAAATGTAACTTTAATGAGAGCTTTGGATTCCTGATATTTTTCTTGGTCTTTCCTTTAGCCTATTTTTTAACAGCTCTCTGGAGCTCTCTTACCTCACTGCTAGTAGCTTGGCAGCAGCTTTCAATACACTTTAGCAATAACACTGCATCAAACTAACTTAAAAACCTGCTGTAAGAAATGAGGGAAACAAATCATAATATTGGGGGGCATGCACACACATGTGCACACATGTGCATGCTTCCATGAGTTTTTAACACTCCCCTAAAAATGTTGAATCAGTGAGGTAGGAGTTAAATGACTCATAAAGCTATATCAATATTACACATACATTCATAGGAGCAAATATTAGCAAGGAAAAAATAAGTTAGAAAATATTTGTTGTAGCCCTTGTTGAACTCCCCCTATGTGGAAACTCACCAAGCTGCTCTCTGTTGGGCCTCATGCACCAGATTCATGTTCTCCTCAGCTTCCTTTGTGCAGCACTATTTCCCTCTTAGCCTTTCTGACACAAGATCTACAGGACACTGCATAGCCCAGATTCTCTTCTAGCTTAAATGGAAAGCTGTTAGTTCAAACTAACAAACTTTTAATAAAACATATACTAGTCTGGACTTTAATGATCTGAAACTGGCATACCTATTTTTGATTGAACGAGGGCATAGCTAGCACAGACTGATCTAAATCGCTGACATTTTTAAAGAGAAATCATTTCCCTATTTGTCATTTGCCTTTTCAAAGTTTTGTATTACCTGTTGTTCAAGAACATTAATTTTGTCCCAAATCTTGCAGCAGGGCAGAAATATAGCTCACAGGAAACTCCACGTTTGGAGCAAAAGCTAAAAATAATCTGCTACTCTTAAGGACTGTTCACATCTGGTGTAGATGCTTTTCTTCTTGATTTGTGGGTCTCAATATTCATATGGTAAATGGACATTTTTTAATGTGTTCTGTGTGATGACGGAGAGCTTTTACAAAATACAGACCAGTTTTTTCTGATCTGATAAAAAGTTAAAAAAACATTTGGCTCAGAGTGATGACACGTGAATTTAATAATTTTCATATGTATAGACATTTTCAAAGCAAACTCTAGCAGTAACTTAATCCTCCCTGTCATGTCTGAGCAGTAGAGCTGGCCAAAGAAATATTGACAGGACCCTATTTTGTCAAGATCTATTCCTTCAAAATAGAAGCACTTTGTGAAGCTGAACTGATTTCACAAGAATCTCATTTTACAAGTTTCTTACAATACTGAAATAGCCCACTTTGTTATTTCAAAATGAAACAGTTTGATTTGTCATTATGAAATAAAATTATATTTCTAATTCAACAGTATGTATTTCATATTAAAAAGTCAAAATCAAGATATTTCACTTTGATTAACCTGAGCCTTTTTTTTGGTGGCAATTTTCCTTCCTGGAGAATTTTGAAATTTTCAGATATCATTCTCATTCATGACAGCCAAATTTTGACGTCTTTTCAAAGCAGGACTTCCCTCTTGTACACAGTTCTACCACCCAGTACAGAAACCAAGAAGGATCGTCAAACTGTCTCAGTTGTTTGTTCAGAGTTCAGTTTTTGTGACTCAGCCAGATAGAATATAAAGAGCTCTCCAAGAGCCTGGGAGCGATCCCACTTGGCACACAGTCTGTTTTGTGAAGCTCACCAGGCTCTCGAGCCTGTGGTGAACTTAACAGAAAGCAGTGGACCAAACCTTTGGGAAAAGGGGAAAAGGAAACATGTCAACACACTATTCGATGTGAGTTTTCCTGTCAGTAGGACCTTGGGATGAGAGTCTGGATATCTGGGTTCAGTTCTGGCTCTGCCACAGAGCTGATTTGTAACCTTGAGAAAAAGTAACTTCTTGAGCCAGGCAGACAAAATATGTTAATTTACCAAGTAAATTGTACTAAGGTATCTGTGTGACGATCTCTCTGTGGCTATGTCTACACAAGACTCTGATGGCGCAGTTGTTACTGTGCAATCATTTAGTATTTGAATACCCAACTACTAAATGACTGCTCAGTAATGAGTGTTACTGCATAGTAGCATCCCCACAAGGCTTCCTTGTGATGCCGACTGTGCAGTAGCTTGTTACTACTGTGCAGCAGCATTGTATCATGGTCTGTGATGCACAACACTACCGTGCAGTCTGTGTCTCATGTAGACACGGCCTGTGATGCTTATCTGCATATCCCACTTGGTATGTTTGGTCAGAGTTGGGAACTGTGTCCTTTACCTGCTTATCCCCATTGGTATGCATGGTCAATGTAGTGAGAACTCTTTGTGCTTTTTTCTTTTAAACTGTCCTAACATGTTTTAACAATGTTTTAACAGTTTGAATATAAGAAGCCAGGTCAATTGGGTTGTGTGTGCTCTCACTCTCCCTTCTGAAATTGTAATGTTCATAAGTGAAGCAAGGATTTATGTGGGGTGATATATTGTATTGGAAACACTGCATAGTTGGAATAAAATTAGACAAGCTTTCAAATGCAAGTTTATAAGGGTAGTGATGCTGTAAGAGAAAATTGGGTAGAGTTCACTGAGGAGTTAAGATTCACCATGACTTGTGTGAAAGTCTAAGGTGGAAAGACCCTTTGTACAGGAGAGACAAAGGAAGCTTGGAAAATCTCCCTTCAGCAACTACTCCTGGCCTTATAGTTATGGGTAAGAGGCAGTGGAAGGAGGCAGGGGGCATCTGAATTTCCAGGCCTGTGGGCTTAGGACTTCTATGTAGGATGTGGGCCTGATAGGAAACATTGCTCCACACTGCCATAAAGGAGTCTATATTGATAGACATGAATAGGTCATTTGCATTTGGAATTTTATTAGCTAGATTATAGTTCAGATTTGGAATTTAATTGGCTTAGAACCGATATATACAACTCTACAAAGCCATGTAAATAACTGTGATTTTTAACATTTTCTAACATAGTATAGAACAAAATTGCACTTTGCCATCAAGCTTCACAGGGAAGAGTTTTTGTGATATATGAATCCCTGTAATGGGTTCTTGTTGAGGCTTGTTACCCAGGTGTTTCTAAAAGAACTAAAATGTCTAGAGTACCCATAGTAGGTCAGGTTGAGGCCTGTATCTCAATTGAATAATTGAAATCATTGAGCTTGCTTAAGATCTAAAAAAGCTGAGCTGGAATCAGCAACTGGCAGTTGCTTTGAGTTACTGTGGAGCAGTCATAGGAGAAGAGCACCCTCTCCGCAGCGGTGAGTAATGGCAAGAGCAACGGTGGAGAAGAACCCCCCCAGTAGCAGTGAGAAATGATGACAGCAGCAGCAGAGCAGCAACCCCCGAGGTGGTGAGGCAAAAGCTAGAAGCTACACTGGCTACCAAATTTACTTGTGTGGGTGAACTCATTGGCTGTGATCAACTGTAAATAGTTCATGAAGTTGGGCTACTGATTATTAAAGGTTTCCTAAGAAGTTTGTTTGTCCCTTTTACCTTCCTGCTTCAATAAATCCTTGTAGCAGATTGGGGATAACTCAGTCTGTCAGTGTTTGCTTACAGTCTTTGTTACAGTCTCTGTTTCCCCCGGGCAGACTCCCTCCCAGCCGGAATCAACATAAAAACCAAACAAACAGTAAAACAAACACTCAAATAGCTGAGGGTCTTTTCCCAGACCCAGAACGAGTTCCCAGCTTGGCTTTGCTGCTGCTAGGCTGGACTCTTCCCTCCCTCAGCCTTGTTCCCTCCAGCAACTCAGTGTCTCTCACCGTCCCAAAGGGTCTTTCCCTAGACCCCCTGGGAAAGCAGCAACTTTACTGTGGGCCTAGGGCTCCTCCAGGAGTCCCACCCCCCAGCCACCTACTTGTTCTCTCCCATTCAGCTCCCTTCTCTCCTTTAGCTCCTCTCTGGGAGCTTTTTAACTCCCAACAGGGCAGGTAATTATCCCTATCTGCTGGCTCTGTCCTCTGTGTAGGGTCAGTCCACAATGGCTCAGGGTCAGTCCAGCTGGCTTAGTCCATGGTGAAGGGTGGCCATGATGCCCCTGGGGCTCCGTGACCATGTCAGCTCCAACCTGAGGATGCCTTCTAATGTCACTTGCCACGTCTTATTGGAAAAAGTAATAAGTCAGGAGGCTGCCCACAAGTATCTAAGTGGCCATGGTCCTGTGGAGCCTTCCTAGACCGTACTGGTGCTTGGCCCCTTGCTGGGTCCCTCTCCAAATCAGTGCCTCATTGGGATACCTTAAGCCTTATGGGATAGTTTCATGGCTCCAAACCTTCCCTAAACTATTTCCCATGCCTCCTGGGAGTTACATGGATGTTGCTACCTCTGTAGGGGCCTTGGAATACTCGGCCTCTGCCCCTATCATCTAGCTAGGCCTTCTAGCCTAGGCCCACTGTGTCAGACCTGGCTTTGAGGCACTAGGTCTGATCAATCTCTCCTGGTCTCCAGGCTCTTGGCCCATGTCTGCTGTGTCCCTCTGGTGCCAGGCTCTCTGGTCCCCGTCTTTTACACGCTTCTGGTGCCGGGTCCTCTGGCCCGTGACTGCTGTGCCCCTCTGGTGCTGGGCCTTTTGGTCCCTTGTGTGCTCTGTGCTTGCAAAGTACCCTCCCTTCACTGGCTCTGTAACTACTTGACCCCCAAGCCAAATGCTGACGTGGCCCAAGGCAAGCGCGTGCCTTCTCTGGGCATTGAGGCCTCTGTACTGCCCCTCACAGACTCATCCCAAACCACCATTTCAAATAACAACACAAACATCAGCCCCTGGGTCATAACATAATCATGATGGGGGTTACACTCTGCCCCTTTAAGAAGGCAAACTTCTCCCCTAGTCTAGCATGCTAACTCAGCCAAGGATACTTCATGAGCTCTGGGAACCTTGTAAGTCCCACAGACAACAGACCAGACATCTCAGGGTAGCTCTTTCATGCAGGAGCTCCTTCCAGATAACTAACCCCTGCCAGCCCCAGCCCTGGGGCTTATATGTGCCCAGGGCCCTGCCTCCTTCTGGTCATCTGACCGCATACAGGTGCTGGCTAATTCCTTCATTAGCCTGCTGCTTGGGCCATCTGCAGCTATAGAGCTCTGCCTAACCTGCAGGACTCTCTGGTTAGGCTGCTTCTGCCTTTAAAGGAGCAGGCACATCTTAGTGCCCTGCAACACAGTCTTATAATCGGTTTCTGCTTACCTATAGCTGGGCTGCAGCTGGAAGCATGCAGCCTACTATACATCTACCCCACAAGAGAGGAACCCCCTTCCATATATTTCCCCCAACACCCCGAGAAGGGAGAGTTTATATCTTCCTGGCTCCAGGTACCTTGGCCCACTGTTTTGCACCTCATGGGCTCTGGCCTTATCTTTTTGGCTTCAGGCCACAGCTATTGCCTCTCCTGGCTCTAGCTGTATTCTTTTGGTCCCAGCCTCACTAGCATCCCTTGTCCAGAACGTGGCTGCTCTCAGTTCTAGCCCAGGCCTCCCTAGCTCAGGGCAAGGCTCTGGTCCCATGTGACCTCCTCCTCCCCTATTAGTCATATTCAGTCCACTGCTCTTACATTTCAAACAATAAACAAAACATAAGCCTACTGGCTCTAACTAAAAGCCAGCTCTGGGTCATGGTCCTACTCAAGCCATCAGCTCCCCTTAGTTCCCTTAGGGAAGCTCCAGGGAATAGTCCAAATGTCTGATCCCTGATCCTGGTCTGATTTGCCTCTTCATCACAGCTCCCAAGGTGGTTTAGGTCTCAAATAGCAGCCCTCCTGCAACCATCCTGCTCAGAAGCTCCTCTCCCAGTTTCCTGCATGGCCAGACTGACTTCCCTGACACCAACCCTGTGTTTATATGGTCCCCAAGCCCTGCCCCTTCCAGTCAGATGGCTCCCTTGCTTCTCCTAAGGCCTCCTTCTCTGTGCAGAACTTAATCTAGAGTTTCTTCAGTCCCAAGGCTGTGGTTGCCCCACCCAGACATCTGTTTGACAACCTCCACAGGGTGCTGTCTCTGTCCACCCTTACCTGCAGGGGTTGGCCACACAACACCTGTCCATCAAATGGGGCTATTGCCTGCACAGCTTCCCTGTGGCATTCAAAACTCACAGCCCTGATGTCTTAGCTCTTATCTTTCCTGTTCTTCCAGATGTTGGTGTATCCTACAGTCCCAGCCATCTGGAACACTTGCTTTAACACCCTCCAGGCTATTCTGTGGTATAGATTGCTTATAAAAAGCACACTGCACCAAAGGTTGTCCATCCTCATGTCATCCAGCTTTAGGTCCTTCACACAGTCTCATATTTCCCCCCCTGGAAGTCCTATGCCCCTTCTTACTTGAAAAGGGGGTGCACTCTCAGTGGCAAGGGTCCACATTTCAGTCCAGGGGCATGGCCTTACCCTGTGTCCACAACCCGCACACTTGAAACCACTCTTCTTCCCTCAGGGTTGGGGGCAGGAGTTATTTTTTAGCTTTGGAGTTTGGTCACATGTTTTCTCCCAGCCTTAGTCCATGCTGTTTGATGTAAGCTTGGACTTCAGTCTCTTGCTGTTAAACACAGTCTTGGACTCTGGTCTCTCACTATTGGATGCAGGCTTGGATATAGAAGGATTGATTTCACCCTTTGAGGTCCAGATGGTTTCCCTTGGTGTCTCCTCCCATGGTTTCAACTCCACAACTCCCATTCTGGGTGTCTTGACATCTTCCCTTTGCCTGGTTATGGTTATGGTGGACACAGTCATTGTCCTATCATCCTCCGGCTTCCTATTCCTGCTGAGGCTGCACCTGAGGTGGGGTTCCTATGACCTCTGTGTCACCTGGGGTTGTCCTCCAGAGTGCTACATCTTTAGCTGCATCCCCTGGCATAGGTCACCCTAATTCCAGTCCATTGGGTTTTCCATCCATGTTTCTCTATGGGTGTGGTTTTGTGGAGGCTTTTCCCCCAAGTTGTCTCTCAGGTCGCAGTCCTCCACCCACTTGGCCACTCTTCCAGCTGTCCAAAGAAGGTTTGATGGCTCTGCCCATTGTTGTGGGGCTACAGCTGCTCCCATCTTCATTTCTTTTAGTTCTGCCTTTAAGTGCAGGACCCAGCCCTTTAAGGTCACTACTGCTGTCTCCCTCTGCTCACAGCTGTGGCATTCAAACTCCACCTGCTTCTGTCAATCTTCCCAAAAGATCTCATACTGAAAAGTGGGTCTGGCCAGTTCTTGTCTCAGTGCCTTGCACTTCTGTTTTTGCCTAGCCTCCAGTTCCCCCAACTTGAGGTCAAGGTGTTCTAGTAACAGGATCATGAAAACTTGCCTTGTTTTAATACTGGCACACCACTTTCCCTCCAGCATCTCCATGGCCGAGGTCCCTTTACAGTGCTGCAGTTTGCTTTAAAGTGCCTGCATTGTCCAACATGTGTAGCAGGTTGGAGATAACTCAGTCTCTGAGGGCATTTTTATATATGCTGTGGGACGTGGAGCTGGGAGTTTTAACTACCAAGTTGTGCTAATTAAAATGTATCAGCATTGTTGGACATCCCTGTGCTGAAAAGGTGGTCGTGGGGCACATTCAGTGAACTAAAGGTCATTGAACATGTTTTATTTCAAAGTGCCCCACCACCATTTTTTCAGTGCAGAGATGCGCAGTGACGCTGATACACGTGATGCAGAAGGCTGCTAGAGCACGTCAATTCTTGTGCTCCAGAACGTGAGTCTGCTCTGTTGCACTGGATTTCTAACGCATCAGAGCAAGCTCTACATTCATGTATAGGAGCCTTCAGTGTTTGCTTACAGTCTTTGTTACAGTCTGTTTTCCCATCCTAGCAGGAATCAACATAAAAAAAACAGTAAAACAAACACTCAAATAGCAGAGCGTCTTTTCCCAGACCCAGAAAGAGTGCCTTGCTCGGTTTTGCTGCCACCAACCTGCGCTCTTCCCTCTCTCACTCTTGTTCCCTCCAGCAACTCACAGTGTCTCACCTTCACTCAGGGTCTTTTCCCAGACCCCTGGAAGAGTGGCAACTCTGGTGTGGCCCTTGGGTTGTTCAGGAGTCCCCACCTCCACTTGTTTTCTCCCACTTATCTCCCCTCTCTCTTTCATCTTTCCTCTCAGAGATTTTTAACTCCCACAACCCAGCTAATTATCCCCATCAGCTGTCTCAGTCCTCCGAAGTAGGCTTACAGGTAGTTTCTGCCTGCCAATGGTGGAGTTTCAGCCCAAGGCATGCAGCCTACTACAGCCCTGTTATAGTTTAATATTGCTTGTGGGTGGGGAAGTGAGGAGTCCCCAGGTAGCTTGTATTTCCAGATTGCCAGTGGGAGCTAGAGCCAAAAGAGAAAACATGTATAAAACCCCTAAATTGGACTTGTTCCTTGTTACTGCCATCCTGGGCCTGGAAGAAGGACGACACAAATGGTTTAGATATTTCCAAATTTGGTTTTATTCAGATTTGGACAGAAACCAAAAAAATTCTAAAATTCTGTGCTGCACACTATGGAGCATCAGCTTCATGGCAGTCTGCTTAACTCAGGGGTGGCCAACCTGTGGCATGCATACCACAAACAGCACAGGTAGCTTGTGTGAGAGAGAGCCAGCAGTCCACCTCGTTTGCTGCCCTGAAGGCAGAAGCCACAAAGCCTTAGTGCAGTGTTTCCCAAACTTTTCACACCTGGGCTACACTTTTTTTTCTGAATTAAAACCAACATAACATTTTGCTCTTACACCCAGAAAGATATACATATATATTTTTCAAAACTTATAACATAATCCATTCCCCTGTCATTGTAAATCATACCAGTGCTGTGATGTACTTTCTTTAAGCAAAGGACTAAGTCTCTATACCAGGGATTCTCAATTTTTTTAGCCTCCAGGCACCCTCTGTAACTTTTCTGAATTTTGTTGCACCCTAGTTAAAAAATCACTGAACTACATCTAAATTCAGAAGAGATATGATGGGATGCCTTGAGGCAAGCAAAGTCAAGAATCATTGATCTAGCTGGTGCCACTTAAGGGAGGTAGGGACAGGACCTCAGCTTGCTGTGCCCTGCTCTTTCCCCCTCATGATCCCTGGCTTGAATCTCGGGAGCAAGGGCAGCCTCCATTGCTGAGGCTGCTTCTGCAGGATATCACATGCCGGTGACCATCTCTGCAGCCCCTTCTGCCTCCCTGGGATCATGGGAGAAGTGGAGGGGACAAGCTGGGTGCAAAGTGTGGCTCTGTCTATGTGTTCACTTGCTTGCAGCAGAGTGTGCTGCTGGGAGTGTGAGGGGCAGCACAGGGGATGCCTAGGATGGGGAAAGGCAGCAGCAGTGGCATCCATCTCCAGAGCCATAGATGCCACTGCAGTAGCTGTGGCAGGCACAGGGTGCCAGGCAGGGCAGGAGAGCATATACTTCTTTGCACAAGGGTCAGGTGGCACAACCCCCTAACAGGAACTCATGGCATGCTTTGGTCACTCTCACAGCACAGTAGTCTGCTACGGCATACCCTATGGGAATCACTGTCTTAGAGCTCCTCACTAAGAAGTTTTCCACTTGGCAGCCTGCCCTGCAGCTCAGGACCCAGGAGAGCTGAGATTCCAGGCTGTTCTGGAACCACAAGCCTAGGAACTTGAGATCTAATCCTTCCCTCATCTCATACTATCTAGCAGTTTGACAGGGAGCCAGGAAACCTCACAGTTTGGGAGTCATGGGGCTTAGGTTTCTGGATCCTGTGGGCCTAGTAGAAGACCTGCAGAGAAGTTCAGTAGCTGAGTGGAGGCTGCTGAGGATGCAGGCAGATATCTGTTTGGGTTCTATCTCAACTTCATCAACACTGAAATATTTCCAAAATTTTTTCAAGAACTATGATCTAGTCAGGCCCTGAAATACTTCTATGTTTGTGCTAGGGGGAATGCTTGTGACACCCATCTCAAACTGAAGACTGCTTGTAGCCATCAAGAACACTCCAGCAGAGAAATAGGCTGCCTCTTTGACAGACCCCTCCAAATACCCTGCAGCAACCTACTACAATACAAGAAACCCCACTAACTGCATACCCTTGATTGCCACCTACCATCCAACACTTGAACCAATAAGGAGTATCAAGCAATTACAACTGGAAAGGACCAGACCTTGAGAAAAATATTATGAACCCCCCCTGTTCCTGTCAGCCCCCAGACCTTGCCCACCTCATCATTCAAAGCAAGCTTCCCACTGATCAACAGGCATCTAATGAGACCTAGCCCAGTCTCAACAATTTCATAGATTTCATAGACATTAGGGGCTGGAAGGGACCTCATGAGATCATTGGGTTCAGCCCCCCTGCCATAGGTGGGAAGTCAGTTGGGATCAAGTGACCCCAGCAAGAAGTAAATCCAGCAGTTTTTTGAAGGAGTCTAGAGTAGGTGTTTGCATCACCGCTGGGGGGAATTTGTTCCAGACCCTGGACACACACACTGTAAAGAACATTTTTCTTATGTCTAGTTTAAATCAGCCCTCCTGGAATTTGATGGCTGTTAGACCTTGTTATCCCTTTGGGAGCTCTAGTGAAAAGCTGTTCTCCCAGGTCCTGATGTACCCCCCTTATATAATTGTAGGCTGCCATAAGTTCCCCCTGAGCCTTCTCTTCTTCAGACTGAAGAGAGTCCCAAGTCCCCCAGCTTCTCGTCATATGGCCTTCCCTCCAGGCTTTGGATCATATGAGTGGCTCTCTTCTGGACTCTCTCTAGCTTCTCCATATCCTTCCTGAAGTGGGAGGCCCAATACTGCATGCAGTACTCCAGCTGTGGTCTCACCAGGGCCAAGTAAAGCGGGAGGATAACTTCCCTGGTTTTGCTTGAGATGACTTGGTGAATGCACGCCAGGGTTTGGTTAGCTTTGCCCACCACTGCATTACATTGGTGGCCCATATTCAGCTTGTGGTCAATCAAGACCCCCAAGTAGTCTCTTTTAGTCCTGGTGCTAGCAAGTGTAGCACTGCTGAGCCAGTAAGTATGCTGAGGGTTCTTCCTACTGAGGTGCGGCACCTTGCACTTCTCTGCATTGAAGGCCATCCAGGTTTGGTCAGCCCACCTTAAGAGTGTGTCCAAGTCAGCCTGTATTCCCAGCCTGTCCTGTGGTATGATGGCCCTCCCCTATAATTTAGAATCATTTGCGAGCTTGGCCAGTTGACATCTGAGTCCCAAATCTAGATCATTGATGAAAATGTTAAAGAGTACTTGCCTGAGTACCAAGCCCTGAGGGACTCCACTGGTAACCCTGCACCATGTTGATTTGCTCCCTTCAGCTAGTACTCTAGTAATTAACATTTCTCACAATCTAAAACTCTCAGAATCTATGTATCATACACATGCCTATCCCAGAATCCGGTATACCCCATCCAGTGCACGAAGTGCTGTTATGGGAACTATGGCTGCCTATACATGTATTTGGGAGTGAGTGGAGGGGCATTTTAATTAAAGCAGTTCCTGGACAGCCACTATAACCAAAATGGCTTGCCATCACGTGTATTGAGCCCCTGAACATTTTACATGTCTGTGGGATGCTTTATCTAAAGTTCATTCAATGAGGTTTAGATAAAGTGCCCCATGGCCATTTTAAAATGTACGAGGGCTTAATAGATGTGATGGTGAGGTGACCTTGGAAGGTTCTAATTAAAGCACTGAGCAGACTTTATTAATTGATTAACCGAGTCTGCTCTGATGCATTCTAATTAGAACATGAAAGAGTAGGTGTATAGGCAGTCTATGTGGGTAAAATTAGAGAAAAATTATGCACCAGAGTGAATGATCACTGAAAAAAAATAAAGGCTGCAAACACTACAGCATAGGTAGGAGAACGTTTTCCACAGAATAATTGATCCCTATCTGACCTTATAATTCTCTGGGCTAAGGGAAACTACTAAGTACCTTCAAAAGATAAGCGTAAGAATGAAAATTCATTAGCTTCATGGACACTAAGACCAGGGACTGGTTAACACAGACAGTGACCTCAGGGTCCACTGTAATCTACCTGATACTCTATCTCTGGCCCTCCTAAACAATCCTTCAATCCACTGATCAGATTTTCACTACAATGCTCTTGTCTGTTGGCTACCTGATTATTTCTCTTATATCCTGTTTTTATTTATATATGGCCTTTCCCCCCCCATCTGCTATTTAGCTTTGCTATGCCCAGTTTCTCACCCAGAAATGGAGTACTGTGATACCCAAAAGTTTGTCTAAATCTATCCAAACCATGCGGTTGGTCCAATAAAAGGTATCACCCACAAACACTCTCACTTATGGCATATTTTCTGGACCTTGATGGCTACAGCATCACTTCAATGGTACTAAAGTCTTCCGGAAAATGGCTAAGCTCCAGTTACTTTAGCTCTCAGTGCTTGTTTGACTTCCTGCACCTTTATCTGTTCAGACTGCAAACCCCTCAGGACAAAGGCAGTATTTCTTTTTTTTTGTTTGGTTGTTTCTTTATTGTGACCTATATGGTCTTATACAGCCATTCAAAAAAAATCATTAGTGTTTTCAACTTTTTCTGCTAAATTCAATTAAAAATTTTAAAACGAGAAAGATAAAGAAAACTAAACTGATATAATTAATTGGAATAACTTTTGCATATTTTGTCCTTAAAATATACATTGAATACATATATATATATATATATATATATACATACAACTCCTCCACATGCACTACCTTATTTATTCAAATATAAGAAGGCCTTGAATATAAGATGACCCCCAATAATTATATTCCATATATGGAAAATGTATAATTGTGTTATAATTTTCCATGTATATAATCTATTTATTGGAAGTTTGCCTTGAATTTGTCCCCTTCCCACTGCTACAGCAAGGAAAATAAATCTGAGGGGATCAGGTGGCCCCCTTGCCCTGTACTCTGCCCCCCCCCAAAAAAAGGTCTTTCCTCTGCAGCCCCCACCTCACTCTTAATATGAGACCCTCCTCTCCCTTCTGAGCACATGGAAGAGAGGGGCAAATTAGAATACACTGACTTGAAATAAACATGCCCATAATAATTCATATTTGAAGAAATTACGATGAGTACTCACAGACTTAGTTAATCCACAATCAATGCATGTTACCCTTTTTGAAACTGGTGCAAGTTTTAGCACAGGTACTCCATAAACATACTTTTTAGGTGGCACTTTGGCTCCTACTTATATATAGTACAAATTATGCATGATAGTAGTCCCAAAACCAAAAGGCTCATGATTTACCATACAGTTCATTGGGCAGGACCTCAGCAGGGTCAACAGAGTTTCAAGCCATGGTGACTCCATAGCTCAGCACTGTTCAATATGTGTGTATGCCCTCATGGGTCCCCACAAAGGACTCATCTGCTAATTAGCCCCCCGTTCATGACTGGAACCAGGTGTTTTTGTCATGAGCCCTAGGATCTTCCAAAAATTTATATTCAGATTAAGCACAGGACAATCTGATCCAACCTATCCTTGTGGTAGGTCCCCATCACCATCTTGGCCCTTTCGGTTAAAATCAAATGAAGCATTTTTGGCACAAAGGGGAGGGTGTCAGGGTTGGCTCTGGCTTCCTAATGCTAGCATGGTACTGTAGTACCTCCAGGCCCAGTGTCAGTTCCCTGAAGAGGGAACACCTGCCCATTTTTTTAAGGGCCACAAAAAAGGTTCTCATAAGGTTCTCAAAAGGGTCTTTATTGTGACCTATGCTTTTGTCTATACAGTCATTAAAAAAAATTAGTGTTTTCAACTTTTTTTGCTAAATTGAATTTAAAAGAAAAAATAGAAATATAAAGAAAACTAAACTGATATAATTAATTGGACTAGCTCTTGCACATTTTCCCCTTAAAATATACATTTAATATATATGTATATACACATACATACACACACACTACCTTATTTATTCAAATATAAGAAGGTTCTCAAAAAAAGATTTGCCCAATATGGCCTCCATGTTTTATAATCGAACCACTCTACTTGAAGTGCTACCTTGTTCCCTGTATCATGGCGATGGGGGCACTCAAACTAAATCTTGTTGAACAAGCTTTAGTTTAAGTGGCCCCACCACCATTTTTAAGTGTGGGGACTCTGATACACAAGTTGCAGGTGGTTGCTGGAGAGCGACAATTGCCACACTCCAGCAAACTTGATTAATTGAGTCTGGTCCAACATGGTGGACTTCCAACGCATTGGAGAAGCCTCCACGCTCATGTACAGGCACCCAGAGGTACTAAATAAATGTGCATTCGGCTGCCCTAATGTGCAGTAGAGAAAGTGCATGCTTCTGTAGTGATGCTTAATGCGCAGTAGCCTATTTTATTGCGCATTAGTGTAGTTACACTTTTTTATGTGACACTTTAATGTACAGTAAAATAGGCTCCTGCACATTAAAGCACATGTATAAACATGCCTCAGAGATCTAATGATAAACTACTGGAAATTTTTCTGGAAGTCCTAGGGCAAATGTAGGCAATATGAAGTTGTGTTGTGATTTATTTTCTTATTTTTCATACATTTCTAATTTGCACACTGTGCTTGGGACACTGAGGAGGTTAGCTGGTGATTCCAGGCCTAGTTTCAATTGACTGCTTGGGTTGTAGAAACAGTAATTTCTTCTAATAGGATTTCTGGATAAATCTCTACAATCCCTGATCCTCAAAGCTGAAAAGATGGTTGCTGTTATAAATAGTAATCATTCTTAGATGCTAGCACTCTATTGCATACCTACAGAACCTGAAGTTGAAGATGAATTGTACTTCCCTCCATGCATTTATTGTCACACTGGTATCTAATCAGCTAATTAGTTGTGAATAGAGCTGTTTGCAAATTTTTGATGGAACTGTTTACTGTCAGAAAATGCAGTCATATCAAAATCAAAGTACTTGGACAGAAGATAATTGAAATGATTTGTTTCATCATTATTCTTTCCTTTAAAAATGACAAAGTGGAAATAATACAACATAAATGCTTCATCTTGGTAACATTTAATTTGGGTTTTGTCATTTTTTTTGTTTTGTTTTTAATGTATGTTACATTTCATGTTCTGTTACAATATTTGACATTATTTATAACTCCTAATCAAAATTATCAGCACTGCAGTCTACAGAAATTTAGGAAATTTCAGCTTTTCCTCCTTAGACTGAATAAAAAAGAAATTAGAATCTTGCAATTTAACATGGAATAGAAATCTTTTGCATTCTGACCATCTCTCCATCAGACACTATTGCATATGTAAGCTAGCAGAAAAACAATATTGTATTATTTAAAAAATTGTACAAGATTGCATAATATGATATTGTAATACATACATATAAAGGGACAGAGTCACAGCTGTATATTCATCCTTAGTTTTCTCATTTCCTGATTTTATAATACTTAATTTTGCAACCTTAATACTGCATTACTTTTACAAATTGTTATTATTATTTAATATAGTGTTATAAACTTGTATGTAAGTATCTGCCTTTATACACTATGTCCAGCTTTTTCAGAATCACATGCTTCAATTCAGGCACCTAAATAAAAGCAGCTTGATATTCAAGGCTGCTGAGCACTGGCTGAATTCAGCTCAATTGTACTACTATGTGCACAAAAATATACTTCATAGTAATTTAAGGCTTAAAAATACATGCATCTGTGCACAGGTAAAAATAAGTTTAGGAAGCAAAAATAAAATCAGGACGAAATACTCAGTGGAGAGCAAATAATTCACTAAGTGCTTTTCTAGACTTATTGAGAGGTCATCACTGGGGAAAGATATACATTTCCTTTATTTCTAACTGCCATAAATACTTTCTAGGTTTTCATGGAATAATTTTAAGTAGGTATCACTTAAGTGAAGCAGCATTCTAAACAACTGGGAAAACTAAGCTATTTCAAAATGTCATCAATGCATAGCATCTTTGGACAACTTGTAAGGACTTATCTTCTGTAAGACAAATCTATTAGCTACTGCCCCTAGTTAACATGAAAACTGTACAGTTAATAGCAGTACAATTAAGTTGTCATAGTCCTTAGGTACAATTTTTGGTACTGTTTTTTATTTTGCCTCTTCATTGTGGGTTTTCTTTTCATTTTAAGAAAAATAAATTGCAATAGCTGAACAAATTTCAGGGCTTTTCTTTTAAATTTCATTTTGAATTTTTATCACAGACCATTTGCCGCCTCCTCTTCATTTCTGCCTCTGTGTACATGGAAATGGTTTAAAAAGATTGAAAAAAAATGTATTTTGCAGAATGTAAATGCATCCTGCCAGCTTTGAGCTCTTCTGTTTGTTTGTCCCAAACCTTTCTATGCCAGCTCTACAATCATCTCCTGCCAGATTTGGCTTTGAAAATTAACATATTTCGTATATGACATATGTTTGAAATTAGCAGGAAATGCAGCCAAGAGCTGGAAATTAACAAGGAAAAAGAAGTTATTTCAGCAAACATTTGGGAGCCAGGGAAGACTTTTGTTGGCTTAAAACATTAGGAGAGGCTATTGTCTATTAAATTAAATAATTTCAATATGTACCCTACAAATTGATAGCACAACACTATCTGCCTCTGTGGTACACATCTCACCAACTCTCTTTCAAATATACATGCACTATATGCAATATTATTGTAGGTATACAAAACACTAACACCACACACCTTTCACATTTAGGGTGGCTCTGCAGTCTTGGTGACCACACATTGCAGCGTGAGCCAAAAACTCCTGCTTCTCATTAAGTGCTGGCATATTGTTCTTGTCACACATATGTGCTAAGCACGCCACTACGGTCACTGGGCATTAACTCTAATCTTTCTTGCTGCTGGGTTGGAAACAACATAACATTTTCTTTTGATGGTAGAGACCCCAGGCATCAAAGCTTGGCCTCTTCCCTACTAACTCTACTCTAAACAAAGGTGTCTGCCAAGAAGGCTTTTGCCTCTTTATGGCCCAGATCTTAAACTCTGAAGGGGAATTTCAGCTGCAGTGAAATTGGTGGCCCTTGTGCAGGCTTCCTTTGTGACATCAAAAAAACTGAACTGGGATTGATCACAGACCTAACCAGGTGATACAAGACTAAAAAGGATGAGTCGGCCATAATCTACCAAAAGGAGGAATAAAAGGGTGGCAGATGCTAATACAGACCAAAGCAGCAATGATGATTTTATTTCTACCCTGAATGTTCTGTGGATTTGGAGTTACAGCAAAATGGAAGAATTCAACTTTGTAAAGCATAATTCTAGATTGTATCTCATTTTGAGGAACATAACTCGTTCTAGTCCCAAAGCAGTTTATGTTCCACAGACATTTGGTGTTCCCCACTTTCACTGGAAGTAAAAATTACTTTAATGAAAAATAGAGAATCATGAAATGGAGTCTAAAGAAAGAATATCCATTGTTAGAACAAGGAGTTTTGCATTCTTCATTTTGGATCTTCCTTACATATTGCAGCTGACAAACTCAGCTAAAGAGGTATGCTGCGGCATATCCCTGTGCAAAAAACCTGTTAATTTGGATTTTGAGCAGGACCCAGGATGTGGACGCCAAATACTTAAGATATAGCTAATGTCCAGTCTTCATCATGGGCTGCTCTTATATACTGTTTTTCAAAGTCATGTGTTTAAGACCTATTCCTGTAAACAATGCTGTTGTGCTTCTAGTGGAGATCCAGGTAGAAAGAATCAGGGTAATCCTAGAATGCAATAACTAAAAGGCGAGCAACTAAGTATCTCTCGGGTAGAGATATTAGGCAGCTCTGCTGAAAGAAATGGAACTTTGCTGATCTACGCCAGCCAAAAACTTGGCTCACGGTACTGAAGCTATTTCAAAAGTCAGCTCTTCACACAATACTATGGTTCCAGTGACTACCCTTGTTACATACATGGTTTGGGGTTTGAAATTTCACAGCATTCCACAAATGTGACCTCAAGAAGAGCAAAGTACAGAACAGCACAAAATGTTATACACTTATGTTTGCCTGAGACTCCCTCTTTTCAAGTGTATGCTTCAAGGCATCATATACTAATAATGGGCCAATTATATCCTCATGCAACCTCACTAATTTCACTGGAGATATCTCACAGATGAATGCAGCTCATATAGTTTTGATTTACAGGCAGTCCAATAGCCAAATGTCTCCAGGAATCTTAGCAAACAAAAATGGAAAACATTATCAGCTAAAACTAAGCCAGCTGACTACCTCCTGAGGATCTTTGGGGCATATAGGTATATTGAGTAAAGGGATATAAAAAGTGTTGTGGTCAACAGCATTATACCAGCATATTAGTAGGTTGAAAGAATATCAAGACCAACTAAGCCAAAGTCTGCTTTCAGTGACATGAGGGTAAAGGCAACATAACTTCTGTTCCATCTACCTGTAAAACTGACAGCAAAAATTGACTAAAATTCATCCAATTCTCCTTCCACACACTCAGTGTCATATAACATTACATAGTTTATGGTGTAACTCATCCAGGTAGTAGGGGAAAAATGAAATAAAACATTTAGGTGGGTTAGTGTTTTTTTAAGGAAAAATTAACTCTCTGGACCTGCCCCTAGTTTCCCTTATCAGTACCATTAAAAAAAAAAATCAATGGGACTGCATTAGGTGCATATCATTGCTGATTTGGGTGCATTATTTTCAGGATAAAACTAAGGATCGGTGTTTTTAAAACAGGTTATGTGTATTTAAAAGTGAGTTTATTTAAATAAGTGAGTTTCTTTAACCAGGTTAAGTGTATTTTGGGTCAAGCTCTTATTTAGGGGTGCTCCTTATGTAAATCAGTATGAATCAAAGCAGAGTGCAGCAAATCCAAATTAATGCCTGTTAAACCCATTTCAGAAACTATATTAATCTCAAGTCTCTTTGTGTTGTCCTTCCAAGTCACTGCAGTGCTAGTTTGTTCCAGGCAGATACAATGCAGATGGCATCAGAAATGCAACCCTAGTCTTACAGACTGATGAAAAGATGCTAATACATTTTTGCAAGGCTAAGACCATACTCTGAATAAATAAAAATTTAACTTTTTAAATTTAAAGAGTAAGTTTAGCAACAGCTATATCTTATTTTCAGAAAGCACATAGACATAGTACATTTTCCTAATGCATCACAGTGGTTGCTAATACATTATGCAAACTTAAGTTTGGTTCACTTCCTAAACTCAAATGGCATGCTGAATATTTGGCTTCAATTCACTGAACTCCTATTCCTACTTAGTAAGATTTATCTTTTCATATGGAGCCTTAATCAAGACAAATTCTACCGCAACAGTTGCCACACATTTTTTGCCATGTGCTGTGTATTTAGTTCACCCAGAGCCTACTTCAAAGGACTATAATTTCAGCATTACATCACTTCTGTCAGTCTGGCATTATTTGAGGCCTGTTTTATTTTCCAGTTCCCCCCACCCTTCCCAACTAACCTATTAATACATATGTGAGTGCATGTGTCTATGTTTTATGCTCCGATTACCATCTTGCTTGCTCTGCTGGTTTTGCATATACAGTAAATTCTAAGTGGATCGTCTTAACCAAGTTGTGAAATAGCAAAATGACATTGCAGAAGATGTTGGGACACATTCACAAGCAGTAATCGGATTTACAGACTCCCCAATATTTTTCATATTGAATTTATTTAAATCTCTGACTCATACGTTGCTTATAAAATGGTGACAAGCAGCTTATGAATCAGCCAGCCTGCTACAAATAAATAGTCATGAGCTCATTATCAAGTCAATTTTGGAGGCTTTCCAACAGCTTCCAGTTGGGTCTTGCAAAACATGTAAAATAGGGTCATACACGTTCTGTAAAAACTGTTAATCAAGTTAGTACATGTCTGCATGGTTTCCTTTTGCTAAATTCATGATGTAAAAGTATTTTGTATCCTAATGGTTAGAACATAGAATGAGAAGGAAAGACTTCTGGATTCAGTTCCTGGTTCTTCGACATAGGGCTCCTCCAGTCTGAGAAGTTTAGCATCCGATTAAACACTTACACAGAGGTGTCTAATTTATAACCCACAGAGCCATGTTGTGTGGCCCACCACTGCCTCACCACCACTGCTACCATAACCACATCTATATCCAGCCCATGAGGAACCCCACAGCCCATAAGAAACCCCAAGCCAAATACTAGTGTATTTACACTTGGGCATCTAGGCTTTCTTATAGGGCTAAAGTTAACTAATATTCCAGTACTGCTGACTTCACTGGAGTCATTCTTAAGGTATGTTTAAACTATAGCAACAAATAACTCAATTTCATTGCTTAGGCAATACGCTCTGCCCATCTGCTCCAACTCCCACTTCCTAAGTGTCAATCCTTGGTATAAGAAGACAAGATCACCCTGGGGGAGCACAACATGCTGCTCTTTTGAGTATACCAGAAGCCCAGATTTTTAGGCATGGACCCAGGGTTACCTCACCACCTCATTTCTGGAGTTGATAAGGAAAAAATGCAGGAGCAGTTGGAAAGCACCTATTGCCTCAGTATCATGACTGAACTTTCTGCTACTTCTGTGTAGATATAATCTCAGTTACAATAAGAGGTGTGTCTACATATGAATTAACATGCTTTAGTTAATACTCATTAAATCTAGCACCTCCTGGAACTTTTACATATGCTCTGGGGGTTGGGGGACAGTGCTTTAATGAGAGTGGCTCTGAGAACTACTCTAATTAAAAAGATGCAGAGTCTCATGCATCAGCATCCCTGTGCTTAAAAATGGCAGCGGGGGTGCTTGAACTAAAGTTTGTTTGATGAGCTTTAGGTCAAGCACTCCCACTGCCATTTTTAAGCATGGGGATGCTGATTCATCAGGGGTGGGCAAAATGCAACCTTTGGGCCAGATGCTGCCTGCCACGCCATTCTATCCAGCTCGCGGGGCCTCTAAAAATTTAGAAAGTTAATATTTATTTGCCCTTAGCTGCCTGTCATGCAGCCCTCAA
The DNA here is from genome assembly GCF_001723895.1 of Crocodylus porosus. Taxonomy (NCBI): domain Eukaryota; kingdom Metazoa; phylum Chordata; order Crocodylia; family Crocodylidae; genus Crocodylus; species Crocodylus porosus. The sequence continues at coordinate 70,476,302 of NW_017728950.1, forward strand.
TGGCTTGCCAAAACTCAATAAGCAGCCCTCTGCCCAAAATAATTGCCTGCCCCTGTGATACATGAAACAAAGAAAGCTGCTGGAGTGCAGTAATTACCGCACTTCAGCAGACTTGATTAATTCAGTCTGCTCTGACGCACTGTAATTACAGCATATCAGAGCAGCCTCCGTGCTCGTATAAAAGCATTCTCTATTGTGAGGTAGTAGGAAAATGTGCATTAGCTTGTCTTAATGCACATTAACTAAAGAGTATGGTTGTAAAGTGACACTTAATGAGAATGTCACATGGCACTAAGTTGTGCCTACTCCTTTACGGGAAAAAACTGCCTAGAGAGAGGGCCCTAGGAGCCAGGCAGAAACCCCACAGATGCAGGTTGCAATGGCAGAAGGCTAATGAGAGAATTAGCCAGCACCTGCACCTGGTCAGCTGACTGGAAGAAGGCAGGGCCCTGGACGCACACAACCCCCAGGGCTGGTACTGGGGGCAGTTAGTGCTTCTGCAGCAGCCGGGGGGGAAGGAGTTTGTGCAGAAAAGCTCTGAAGAAATGCTTGGTTGCCTGTTCTACTGCTGGTAAAACTAATTGACTCTAGGAGCTCCTAAAGTACCTGGGGATAGGAAGCACACATTGCTGAGTGAGAAACTGGCTCTCTTACAGGTGCAGAGTGTGGCCTCCAGCGTGACTGTTATTGTTATTCTCAGGTGGTAGCCCAAGGGCTCATATTTATGTTGTTGTTTAATCCAGTGGACTGGTCTGAGGCTATTGGGAAGGAGGAGGAGTTACTGGGACACACTACTGTGTACAGCCCCAGTGCCGGAGAGGGCGCGGAAGCAAGACTGCAGAGAGCCCAGTGCCAGAGGGTACAGTGACAGGGGCCAGGGGCCCAGTGATAACAGAAGGCTGAATTAGTCCAAGACCTCATTGATATACCATATATAAGGCATGGGGTGTGGTAAAGGTGTGGTTTTGGAGCCACGCATCTAGCCCATAAGGCTTGGGGTGTCCCATGGGACACCTACTTGGGGTGGAACCCAGCAAGGGGTCTAAGAACCCACAGGGTTTAGTGGGGTCCATCAGGACTGTAAATGCACAGCAACTTGAGGGCAGCCTCCCTGTCTGTTACCTAAACCAACAAGACATGGCAGGAGAGATTAGAAGGCACCTGCAGGGTGAAGCTGGCACGGTTACGGAGTTTTAGAGGCATCACAGCTATCCCTGGGGACCCCGTACTGTCAGGCCACTAGACTATTTTAATGTGTGTTAACTAAAAGGCACATTTTTAGTGACACTTTAATGCATGCTAAAGCACAAACGTAAACATGCCCCAGCAACTCATCCTGCTGTAATTCCATAATAGAAAATATTAATGCATCTGTTCCAGGATGAAAACAATCTGCAGTTTAGAAAGTCACTTACTATCTGGCTGCACAAGTGATTTTTGAGATGGATTTTCAAAAGTATTGAGGATCCAAAGGATCCAAGTTGGTGCCTAATTCCCACTGTGACCAGTTAGGTGTGCAGGCACTTTCCAAAATCCCACTAGGGCTGCTTGTACACACCACAGGGGTTTACTTTGGTTTAATTCTCCTTAAGTTGAAGTGGTGACTTTTTAATTAAACTGAAGTAAACCCCTGTGGCATGTACACTATGGTCGAACCCAATCCTTACCTACCTCCCCGGCAGTGGGGGGTGGGGAGGCGAGTGAGCTGCTGGTGAGATGAGTGGTCCCTAAGCAGTGGGGGAGGCCGGTGCTTCCCTCTGTGATCGTGGTGGCACCCTGCAGACTGCACCCACCTGCAGGCATCCGGGCCAGGTGGTCCCAGGGGGCACCACAGCCGCAGAAGGAAGCACTGCCCCCCCACCACAGTTGCAGAGGGAAGCACCAGGCCTCCCTGCAGCTCAGTTCAGGGGGGAGGGGGGAGATCAGGCTCACCGCTTTTTTATTACCTTCAGTGGAGCCTGCCTGCCTGGATTGCCTCCCGGCTGCCTTCACAGCCCCTAAGCTGCACAGGGCCTGGTGCTTCCCTTTGCAGCTATAAAGTAGCAAACCAAAATACCTCAGAGGTTTATTAGCTTGCTACGTCCCAAAGTCATTTAAAGTGCGATACACCTCCGACAGCGAAAACACTTGCGTCATTAAAGCGACGCAAAAGGGCATTTAAGTCACTTTAAAGGCCAATTTTGTGATATGTACAAAATTGCCTGTCTTGATTCTGAGGCATTTAAATACCTTTGAAAACCTGGTCCTTAGTCTTTGCATGCTTCTGCTAACCCTTTTGCAAAAAGAGTTCACAACACTAATCTCAAATGGATATTATAAAACTTAATTGCTATTTGTGACATGATTTAGGAGACTTATCTGAAAATTATTGGGATGGTGGATGCCCCAGGTAATACACATGATGTTGCTCTTTGAGTAATATCACTCATAAAAAAATGAGAGGATGGATCTGAATATTATTTCTAAGACTATAAAGTACAATTATGTGTAGTGTTTCTTTATATGGAATTTATATAGATGACTTCCACCAAAATCTGTCCCTTTTTTATGGAATCTCCTTCTAAAGTTACAGCATTCGCAGTCAAGTGATTTGAATCTACTGGATTATGGCAAAGCATAAAGTAAGTGACTTCTTTAGGCAGGATGGTTAAGACCCAAGTGAATTACTGAAGTAAACAGGGATACATATTATAAAGCAGAATACTGAGTTGAAATGACCCTTGAGCCTAGACTATCCCTTCCCACAGAAATGCTTGTAGAAGGCTCCATAGGGGAAAAAGGTTTTACTAGAATTTTCTGAGGACCATGAAGTAGGACTTGCCCCTCCTATCCCCACCAGTTATAACGTCACAATTTTTGGCTCCCAAAGAACCTGAATGAAGTCTACCTCTATCTGGGTAAAAGAAATGGTCTAGAGGTTACCTTTTTGGCACTCTTCCTAATGGGCCTTAATCTGCCTTTTGGTAAGCATGGAGAGGAGAACTTTCTTTTTGGAGAGGAGGCAATAGTGTAACTAGGGGTGAGCGAGAGGGGCACAAAGTTAGGAGGAGTACTGGAATCATCTCCCACTCTCACAGAGTCCGTGTCTCAGCAGTAAGAGCAATCCCACTGCTTACTCATCACTGACAACGTAGTCGCAACTCAGCTGGGACCTCTTAATGAGCTCCTGGCATGGGTAAGACTTGCCCCTAACCACCACCACCTGCATTTTCAGAACTGGATCCCCCTCACTCTGATTGGTATACCTCTGAGGGGGTGAAAGGTGGGACGTATTTGGAAAGAAAGTTGGGAAACACTGGACCAAGTGACTTGTGAAGGAATTAACTAGAAACCTTTACAGCAACGCCAAACATCTTAACAAGCTTGTTTACACGAGAAGGAAAAATTAAATGCCAGCAGTTTATGTGATTTGAACTACATACTTCCTGTCGTGTCAAAGCTAATTTTTACATTCATGGATGATTTCTTCTTCTAGGATTTTGCTGTTTAGATTGGTGTTCCCTCACTAAGAACTCAGTATTCACAGTTCCCCTATGTCTGGGTAGAGTTGTAAAAGACCCAATCATCTGCAATTGGCTTACAGATGCTTATAGGCTTCCAATGCCTCTCAGGTTGGAACAACAGGAGAATCTTGACTTCTTGTTATATGTCAGCATTAAACTTTCAACCTTGTCACATTTAAATTAGTTCTTTACTCTGTATCTCCTTATTTCAAGTTAGTGCTGGAATATGCCATAGGAGATTTACAGTAGGGCTATTATATGAATACTGCAAGAGGGTGAATGCCTCTGAAGATATCCTGGGATACAGATTTAGGATGATAATATTTTCAGATAGTGTATTTGCAAAGGAATCATTCATACATTGCCATAGTAAGTCTTTTCAAAAGTAGATTCTTCCTAAAGATACCATTTATTTGGAATAACTTCAGTTCATGATGGGTTAACACCAGTGACCACAGATGGCTTACTAATGGGCTAAGTGTTGAGAGGAGATTACAGGGGTATAGGTTATAGCTGTGTTGGTCTAACGACACAAGCAGACAAGGTTCTTCAGGTATCTGATATCTTTTATTACACCAACTCAAATAGTTTGAAAAAAAATCTTCTTTGTAAACTTTTGGGCACAAACACCCTTTGTCAGGCTGAGGAAGCATCTACAGTTGTTTGGTGCTCTTCCTGGTTAGAATGAACAGTAAAGAAGCCAGAGGCTGGTACACATGTAAGAAGAGGAGATTATGGCATTGACACTTCTCTAATCATAGTCTTCCTTAGCTTGAGTGAGAAAATGCTAATAAAAATAAGTTAAATAGCATTTATTTGCAGGTATGGGACCTATTATATACTATTTACTTTAATGCCATCTAGACTGGCAACTTTCCCAGATCAAAAGCTCCTAACAGCACACTCCGTTTCTTTAACCAATATATATTTTTTCAAAATATCCATTGTGCGCTGATGTGCAAAAGAGGCATCAATTCCTAATAAAAATTGACTGGTATTATCTAATGAATTAAAACTAGAGGTCATCTTGAGATTGCAATGTTCAATAGAAGCTTTAAAGTACTGTACTAAATAAATATCCTTCATTGTAGTAACCTCATGACCATATTTATTTTTAATTGCTGGAATAAACTACTTCTGCTTAGATGGTTTAGACAGATATTGTAAGACTTTGCTAGGTTTATTACTTAGCACAAGTGCTGATGTGCAAACTGTAAGACCCTGAGCACATTCATAATCAATAATGCATTTAGCTGCGCTCTAAGTTCAATTGTAGTATCTATTAGACCTTGCTTCCGAATATCTTGCCTTGAAGAATTATTCAGGCATGTCAGGGCAAGCTGTGCTACATTAACTTTTTTTTCTGTTAGCAATGCCATAGAAGAGTAAATGTCTCTTGTGGTACAGCACACTATGTACTACAATGACTTTTGTAACAAAGTGACCCACTGTGCTATTATTATTCATTATTGACAATAATTCTATGCTCATACACATATACACGTTGCATACGCCAAACTATTTAAATCTTTTAAGTGCTGGATTTAAACATGGAGATTTCTGAATACAGTGTTTACCTGACCATTTTGCACGGCCTGCTCACTGATCTTGCTCTTTAGACACACTATCATTAAATAAATAAGAATGCAAATGAATTTAAATATAAATAAATACATTTATTTAAATACATTTGAATTAATCTCCAGTTTAACTCTATGATCCAAAAATAGATGCTCTTGAAATCAATTGATTTTCATTGGCTTTAGGGTTTTACATGGCCTAGGGTCTGATCCACATAGTTAGTGATGTATTTAACTTCTTGATGCATACAGGGCTAATAGGTACACTTTAATTATTTTACTTCTTCTAAGAAGAAAACCAAGACAAAGGAAAATGCAGGAGAAGGATGGGAGGAATAACATTATTTTAGAAAGTTGATAAAGTTCAACGCAACTCCAATTCAAGATGTTAAATTAGGTATAGCAGTTCCTAAGTATATATAAAAAAACAGCATTTTTTTTTTCAAATCAGCATATGCAACTGAGATGTAATGTATTCCTATTTGGGTGTTTCTGGCCTGTTACCTTCCAGGTAAGGAGCTGTCATGACTCTTTGCTCAAGTCAGTTATACTTTAGTTGATCAATTTGATAAACTATTAACCATTGCAAAGAAATCACAGGACACACTATTCCCTTTCTTTGGTACACCAGCATAAATCTAGAAAACACAGGAGCTGTCATGACAATTTAATGTGCTCAGTTACATCAAACATACATGGCAGCTATATCAAGGATCTTTGTGGCTCACTCTGGATAATTCCCACAACTGATTTGAGCACAATGCTCCTTCACCAAGCCATAGGTTCCTAACAATAATGGCTTAGCAGGAGCAATTATCTCTTGTTGTATCATTATCATTTGCACAGAATTGAACATATAGATGAATAGCCACTGCTTCACACACAACATGGCTAACACAAAGTTTCATCTTTTCTGATCAGCTCTTGATCTCCCCACACACTGAATATCCTCCCTGCCCCCTCCTCCCCACAAGCACTCCTATCTTGTTTAACATGATAAACATGACCCTTAAACATGTCCCTTTTCCTTGTACTCTGGAAATCAGCTTTAATTTGAACTTCTCTCATGGTCCTCACTTCCAGGCTCTGTTTCAGTTTTGCTGATTCTTTCTGCATAAACTTCTTAAAGATATAGCCAGTTGCTTATATAGTCAAATCTCCTCCCACAGTTGTTATGGTTTTTCTCTATTACTGCAACAGGAATTTATCTTTTAAAAATATGAAAATCATTTTCTTATCTGTCACTTTGCCCATGTCACCCCTTTCCTTTCCATCCTGTGGCAGGGCATTGTTGATGCCTGCCTCTTTAAGGACTGAGCCAAGCAGCCAGCAGGTGCTTGATTGCAGTGGCCATTTTAGATCTCTGGCTGCCTATATAAACAGAACAGTTCACTGTTGCCAGGCCAGGCAGTAACATTGCCTGGCTGAATGCAACATCCTGGAGGTAAAGGCAGGAGCTGTAGGGGATGGTTTGGAGGCTCCTGGTCCTGGGCATGACCTAAAACTGCACCCTGCCAGGAGTGGGTGCCCTGGTGGGGCTCCCGGTGGTACAGGAGCCCCCAGGAAATACCAGGCCAGTTACCACCCCAGTGAAAGGCGGGTTGGGGCGCCTTAATAACCCCAGCTCCCACAACTGGGTTGGTTACCCCATAGAAGGGCCAAGAAGGAGGACCCAAGTTAGAGAGGGGCCTAGAGGCTCAGAGACCTGACTTGAAATCCCTTGACTGGTGAATGCTGGGGCCAGGACTGGAAGGGTCAAAAGGGCCAGAGGCCCACTGCAAAGGATGCCCAAAGCTGAGGTCCTGAGGTTTCCAACTGGCCTTGGAGGTGAGTCCAGGTCCTGTGTGGCCAAAGGTCCCAGGGGGCCCACATCTGAAAGGGGGAACAGTTCGGGGAGCTAGGCAGCCCAGAATGAGAGCAGAGTAGGCCGCCTGAGTGGAAGGATCTTGTAGGGGTCTGAACTGGAGGATTCTGGGGCCCAGAGTTAGGCCGGTGACATAACAACTGTGGATGCCATCTGCGAGCCTTGGGCTGCAGTATAGGGGAGGAATGGAGCTGCAGATAGCATCCCCTGGCATCGGGACAAGAAATGGTCAGCCTCCCACCTAATTAACATCCTAATAGTTGTGGCAGGTGAGAAGATGGGCGGTTGGCCTAGAAGCAGGTGGGCAGGTCATTGGTAGACTGGCCCTGAGAAGGCCCCCTGTTATACATCCCCACACTTATTTTCAGCTACTTCCTTCCAATATCAAGGTCTCCATAGCCTATTTGCAAGCCAGGTATCATCACTCATTCATTACTAGAAGGTAGACTTGATCCTCTACAATCAGCCAATGATGCCACCAGCTTCCATTACTCACTTGTTAGGTTTTCATGCTAAAAAGAATCAAATAATAATTCACTTGGGTACTACAGCGAATATGTTTTACTGAAGTCACACCAGTGATAAACATAATAAAGTAACAGATGACATATAATTATAGTAACTGTCACTTGAGTAGTGTTGGATTGTTCACCTTAAAAAAGCAACATTCCTTCACATATTCCTAATTTCTTCCCAGCATTTTTTGGGCAATGTGTCTAGCAGCCATAGCAGGTCCTTATACTTACTTTAATGTGCACGGAATGTAAGAAGAAAATTAAATAAATATAACTACCCAAACTTGTTTCCGTCAAAATATTTTACACACACACACACTTTTTGGGGGGAAATCAAGCTGTTTCTCCAAATACTCTCTGAACAAAATTCAGCTTTTGTAAAAGTGGACAAAACTCTCAGTGAAATAAATAAAAAGAATGTCATGAAAACTGTAACGTTATCATCTCCAGCACATCAAGAATCTGTGCTGGTTGATATATACATTTGAGGCAGTGGGCACATCTACACAAGCTGCTGATTGTACAGTACCTGAAAAATACCGTGCAGTAGCATGTCACAGCATGGACAGTACTAATATGCTACTGCACAGCAGTGTCACATAAAGCCGTTTGTTGGCACTACTGCTAATACAAGTAGTAAATAAATGCTCAGTAATGACTGCACAGTAGCATCTTGTGTAGACCCACCTAATGTGACCTACATTCAGCTCTGGAGTAAGTATCCACAACTCCCATTGACTTAATCAACTATATGCCTTTCAAACACATGAAAAACCCACCTGTGTAATCTGAAGATTATCACAGTTTTAGCTGGATTGCCACCCCACCAGGCCTTAACATTTCCACTACTCCCTAGTAACTCAGGTTCCTCTGAAATCTTCCGCCATTCCTTACTACAAAGAGCTTTAACCACATGAGGGCTTGAAAGAATCTTTTCTAGTGGCTTGCTCTAGCAATAGTTATTATAGAATATATTATTTTTATAGATTAATTCTATTTCTACTAATAAGAAATATGATCATAGGGCAACTGAAGTTAATAGCCAATTTAGGAAGATATTACTAAATAGCTTCTCAATTAGGTACCGGTTGGCTACCAGTGTTGATAAAGTGAAACCTTCCAAGGTAATATAGTACATGTTATAGAGTTCAACTGAAGCTGGAGGATACCTACCTCCATAAGCCATTTAATGGTGCTCTTATTTTCCTATCTCATATTTTTGACATAGTACACCATGTTTAACTTGACACTAAAATGATGCAGATTCAGTGCTTGTTCAAAAAGAAGCCCACTGTTTCCAAAGCAGACTTAAAACTCTTATTTATTGGCACCAAATACATTCAGTTAATTGGGATTTCTTCAATTCTTGTCCAATATAATTCTGCATGCATGTGTGTCTGTACACACATATGTACATTTAATCTGGGACCCTCTATCATGCAGATAATTCTTTACTGTAATCTCTGCACACTGCACAAATATAAATTGAGGCCAAAGTTTCTTTATGGAACAGAAAGATAAATTCTTCTAATTAGGACTATATGATGTTCTACTGACAACATTATCAAACCAGCTGTACTGTGTGTGCAGATTCCAGGTTTTATTCATGCATGCAGCGTGACTGCAAATATAGCAGAAATCAAATATAAAAATAAGTTAGCACTTGAAGCCAAACCTGTTAAAATTAGTTAACCAAATTATATTAAATCCTCCATCTGTTTGTTACATTATTCTGACAATGAGAGTAGTAAAGCAAATTTGCTGACTGTGTTTTATAGTGTGTGCTGTCTGTGAAAAGAAAGTAAAAAACATTTTCCTGACTACAACCCATAGTTATTTGTATTACAATATTATATCTACATAGATACTATTTTTTTACTGTTGCGTATTTAATACTCAAGCTAGTTTGAGGCTGACTTCTAAGTACACTCAGTGATGTGGCAATAATCATTTACCTATAATGTTTTACTATTAAGTTATTTAAAGTAAACAACTGAAAAGTTCCCATTCCTTTTAATTCCCTCAGGCCCCACCAACAAGAACTGAAGGAGCTTCTTAATAACTTTCAGTGTTATCCCCCACGCAGAATTTATGCAATGACTCTACCAAAACAAATCCATAAATACCTCATTGAATCAGGGCTTACCAAAAAATACTGGGAACCAAGTTCTGAATGCCTTTCACATGCATTTCCTCTGTTGGCAAAATTATTTCCAAATATTAAAAGAACACATCTTTCTACTTCTTTTAGTATGTAACAGGGTCACAATACCAAGGTCATTAGACATAAAATCAGCCCTACTCTTTAAGCAGTATTTACCGCAGAGCAGGACCAATATTCCCAAATCCTATTGAATTAGTATATTTTAAAGACTAGAAGGGACTATGATATTGATCATCTAGTCCAAGGGTGGGCAAAATGCAGCCCGCAGGCCAGATGCAGCCAGCCAGGCCATTCTATCCAGCCCACAGCGCCCCTAAAAAATGTAGAAAATTAGTATTTATCTGCTCCTGGCTGCCTGGCATGTAGCCCTCGATGGGTTGCCAAAACTCAGTAAGCAGCCCCCCGCCCAAAATAATTGCCTGCCCCAATTTAGTCTGACCTCCAGCATAAACACAGATGTAAAAAACCCAGTCTCTTGCCTTTTTGGGTATTTTGTAGGCCATTAACTAATAATTTCTCTAGCATCTCTTGAATAAATAGACTGTTTCTTTCCTCTTCCACTCAAAAGTATGTTTTTAAAGCCTGAATAATTCTCATGGTTCTTTTCTGAGCCCTTTCCACAGTTTTTGTAACCTTGTTAAAACAGCCCAGTCATGTTACTAATGCTGCAGACCAGCACAATGCCACCTCCCCCTACACCTTGTGGATATTCCTTCCTTACATGTTGCTTTTTAGTTCTAGCAGTACACTGGAAACCCCATATTCAGCTAGTTACCTACCATCATCTGGAAGTCCTCTGTCACTGCATTCCTTGTTACTGTCCTCCCACATATTTTCTTTTTTATCTTAGATGAATGAATGAATGCACATGGCTGTGCTGAAAATCAAGTTGATTAAAAGACCCTACCTAATGAAACAATCCATATCAGTCAATAAAACGGATCTATCCTTACTGATATTTACCGTTCCATCAACTGGTGTGTCAAGTTTTAGTAGCAACAGTCTTATATTTTCTCTCTATTTATTGGTAAAGATATTGAATAGCAATGGATTGAGGACAGATTCCTGGCGGAAACCCATCAGATTGCTTATTTACAATTATAGCCTGTGTTTTCTTACTAAAGCAATTTTTAATATGGGCTACATTGATTTTTAGTGCTTTTTTCTGAATTGTATTGTGGAACTATGTCAAAAGTTTTACAGAAGTTTATTGTTCGTGAAGAATAATAAAACAAAATCATTCTTATTAAAAATATGTGAACCCAATGGAAACATTTCTTTAATTGGACCCATTTCAAAACAAAAACTCACCTTTGGAATAATCTATGGTATAAAATTAAATTCTTTACTGCCTTCATCACGTATCTGCCTTTCCACACTTTACACTAAACTTATGCTGCATTAACTGCTGGCACATAGCTACAAGAAGGTCCTACTTTTTACCTTATTTGCCTCTTTTTAAATATTAGCACAGCTTTACGTTCTCCCCTTAAATTTCTGTCTTCAGGAATTTCCCCACTGTTCCAAGATTTGTTAACTGGTGATTTGTGGTCAGTTATCAACTTCCCTTTTTTCATTTGTATAGTATCACTTCAAAGGGACTGTTCACAATACATGAAGTTAAACATGTGCATAAATTCTTTTCAAGATCAGGGCCTTAATCCCCATTAAATTGTATGGGACTTTCTGATAAGGGTTTTCAAATGTACTACATCTATCAGTAGCTTCTGCGAAAGCATTATCAATATCCTCCAGTCCTCTTTCGCTAAAACTTACTAAAACTAAAAAAAAGTTTATCATTTCCTATCTCCACATAGTTTAACCTTTTAAAATGAACACCATTTTTAAAATTATCAGGAACGCTGCTAATTTTCTTCCTGGTCTTTGTGTTGGAATATACCAGGTCCCAGATTTCAGACAAATATAATCATACATCTTTCAGCTGCAAATAAAAACCATAAGCATCTGAAAGCATTTTCCTAGCTTGCAACATGTGTGTATTAAAAAAAAAAATGTTTAAAATTGTGGGCATATTATATGTCCTGCAATGCAAGTCATCTTCAAGTGCAAACAAGTGATAGTCACATGTAAAACTTTAACAATATCCAAACTGAAAATGTGTGTGTGTTTTTTTTAATTAAAATAGAAGCCTATTTTTGCTTTGACGTACACTTTTCCATCAAAATCTTCATGTGTGAGAACTTCATATGTTGCCTGGATCATCCACTACAATAATGAACATGTCAAACTCATTATCACTTATGTACAGGGTGATATGATTTATGACTATAGCTTAATTGTATTACCAAAGTGTAGGCAGTAAGAGAGATTTGAATTTCATAGAAAATACAGACTTCATCCTTTCAGGGCTTTAATATTAAGGATAATGGGGCAAGTATAAAACTGAAGCATCACATTTAGAATGGGTGCAAATTGGGTAGAAATTTGCTGACATCAATACATTCAAACCTAATTGCATCGAGTCTGAATTTGACCTTTTAAATATCTTTGGGCAAATGTTTATTGAGTGAAGGATTTATTCTTTAAATGATTTCGCTTTGTGAATTTGAACCTGTTTTCAAATTCTAGCCAAATCACTTTGCCTCATGCAAATCAGAAAAAGCTCAGAAATGTTAAGTGGTTTCCACCCCCCAATTTTTTATTCAAGACAATGTCAATGTTTTAGACAAGATTCGTGAAAGGACCTGGGCACCACTTACAAAATGAAGGAGGATTTGATGCATCTCATACTGCATTGCTCAGGAAGAACAACTGGGATGTGGAGACTCCAGTTCATAGTCCTGATTCAAAGCAGGGTTTTTAAACTAAGATCTACTCACAGAAGTGTGCCCTAACAATTATAAAGTATTTTGGCATGGATATTTTCTGCTATCAGAACCATTTTAAAAGCTTTGATAGTCATTGCACCCAGGTGTCCCATCTCTAAGAGGAGTACTCCAACTAATGGAGTAGAAGAGGGTGTTCTTAGACAGTTTTATTCACTCTGTCAGTTGAATCTGTTTTCCATTTGTGAACTACATAAATATTCACTGGACCAGATTGCTGGGTGTGAGGGGGATGAGAGAGGGCATGTCTACATAAGCCATAAACTGCAGAGCGTATTGCTATGTACAACTGCTCTGCAGCACACCAAGCCAGGTTGCAGCACAGTGACCTGTGGCTGTACAGCTGGCAGGGGGCCCAAGGGGTCAGTCTGGGGCTGCTCCAGCCAGGCTGAATGTGCTACAGTGAGGTTGGCTGGGGTACGAGGGTGCTTTACTACAGGGCTAACTGGTAGGCCACCCCTGCACTGAAGCACCCTATTGCCCCAGCTGGCTCAGTGTCTGTGTGTGAGCTGCTGTGCATGGAAAAGCTCTGCAGCAGGGTAGGATTTGTATTTACAAGTGACATTGTGGAAAGTTTTTCACTGTTTGTCATTTGAACAAAACCATATACCAAACTTGATCCAAACTAATGAATAATTGTAGGGCAACCTTAAATGCATTTTTAATTTCAAAAGAGGACATGCTACAGGAGCCAAAGAAAAGTGCAATGGCTCTTTCCATTCCATTAATGCTTCAGAGTCTCTTTACACAAGGTACAGTTCCTCAGCGAGCGGTTTCCAGTGCATATCCCACTTCTTTTTTTTTGTCAAATACAGCCAGTAGTTTAAGGCCACAAACCTATTCTGCATGTTTTTTTTCTGTGGTGTTGTAACACATTGCTCTTCAACTGGATGTCTCATAAAGGGTGGGAAACACACTGCATTGTTTTAATAAGAAGTTTTTATTCATTGTAGAAGTGAGGAGGATTCGTGCACTTCGAGTGGTTCCTGACATTTCATTCTCTCTCTCCTTGGCAAAAACAGGACTCAGCCATAATAGACATCTCTGAAAGCTGTCTTCCTCCCCTCCTTTTTGCTAGTGTATGTAAGGCCTACTCTGTAAACATCCATTCTGAATAAAAGTTAATCTTGGATTAAAAAAGACCAAACAAAACATAAAGCTGTTTCAATGGGAAGTAATATATTCCTTCTGCAGGCCAAAACTGAGACCTTGCAAAGGACAAAAATATTTGAATCATAAAACCTATTACATGGGAATTTTTTTCTAACCACATGGCTATAAACAGAACCATTTTTTATAGATTTGGTAGAAACTGGGCAGTGGGCTGGTGGTTGTACACCAACATGCCGCAAAACACCTCCATGGGTTACATATATGTACCCACAGGCTGTGGTCTCTGAACCACAGAAGGAAAACATCCATAGTTGGTTTACCCTGAAAGTGTATCCCTTGCTTCAATCTAATGAAAATACAGCTCTGAGAAGTCCAGCCCAAGGAGCCAAATTCGTCCTTGGTGCAAGACCACCAAAGCTTTAATTTATTTATGGCAGAGACAAATCCAGCTCAGCATCCTTCTGGGTTAGTGGGGAGCCACTATTTCTATTTATATTTACATTGCTCTAGAGTTTGACTGATCCTGACTTTTGAAAGAGCACCAAGTGAGAGCTCCTGCTTTGAGGCAGATGGGTAGTTTCATTTCTCCCCTCATCCTCTGACATAAGACAGAAGTTTATAGCAAACTGGAATACGGAACTCAAGCTCTAGTTCAGAAGTTTCCATAAAAGCATCAAAAAGAAAGAGAAAAAGAAAAAGGAAGAAAAAAAAAAGCCACGAACCATGAGCTAAGCAAACATCTGGAGCACTGGGAACATGAAATACACCAAAACAGCTTACTACCCAGCACTCTGCCACCAGCACCTCTTTTGAATGATAATCACCCAGTTTGAAATATGATTATTACTTAGAACAGAGCTGGCTGGCTGACTGGCTGGCTGGCCTAATGGATATCTCTGTGTCATTTCCAAGCCTAATTGTTTTAATAATAGTGCAATATTTCAAATATTTCAGGGTGTTTCCAGTTTAGGTTAGAAACAATTTAATAATGAAAAGGCACAATAGATTATAAAAGCAAGTGCTAATGAAACAATATTCCACATTCCGAAACAATTTTTTTGTATTAAGAGAGAAGAAATGTTTCATGTTGTTCAAATGATTACAGTTTTGTCAGCCTTTGTGGATCTTTCAGATATTTTCCTGCATTTCCTTATACAAAGCTAAGAGAATAAAGCTTTAGAAAACTTACATAACCACCACAGCATAGATATGGTAGGATATTTAGTCCTATATAAAACCAAAGCTATGCCATCGTGGTCAATTCTTGACAATTGTCATGGAAAAGCTGAGATCTGGGTTGATTTTGCAACTATGTGAGAATATAGCCAAAGCAGAATGTTGCTACTTACACATCTTAAAAAGTAAGCTCTCATTTTTTAGCTCCTCCTTTGGGAGTCAAATGGCAGATGGGAGTAGTAGAATGTGTCTGAGAGTACTGTGGTGAAAAAATGGGTGAGTCATATCAATATGGCCCAATCCATGTGTGGATGTGTATTTACATTGAAAGCAACAGATAACATTTATGTAGGTTTCATGGAACAGTTATTCTGCAATATAATATTTTATGATTCTGAGGTTTCTGGCTACAACTTCTGAATCTGAATTCAAATGTTAAATGTTTGAAAAGAAAAAAAATATTTTTCATCAGAAGTAAAACCAAACCAGGCCATTGTAGGCTGACAAGCTTCTAGAAAAACTTCCCATTTCCTTGCATAGATAATTTTCCATAGAAAATGTGATGGACACATTTATTAAATGGCAAGTTAAATGATCACTTTTATTTTAGGTGCCCACTGATTTAACAAGTGTGCTATTACCATGATCCTCGCAGAGTTTCAGTTATGAAGATTTAGGCATGGACATAGTAAGAGTTTCATTCTTCACAGAGTCTATGACTGTTAAAAATATATATTAATAACATAGTATTGTGAGTATCTTATTGAAAAGGATTAGCCCTTGGGAGGCAAGAGGATTTTGATCCTTTTACTCCTGCTACCTCAGCACATAATGATAAAGTTAAGGACTGCTGGATAAGGCTGTGGGAAAAACTGTTGCCTCGTCTGTAATCCTATGCGTAAAATCAGTTTTGGAAGCAATTATAGAGTTTGTTTCTCAGGCCCTGTATCACTGATGGACATGTGTGGGGAGTGAGGTTTTACAGAAGCCTTTACCATGATTGCGTGGATGTACATGAGAATAAAGTGATGTCTTTGAGATAATCCATATCATGGTTCAGTGAATCCCTTAATCTTTTTAAGTACAGTCAGGTATTCTTCAAATTGGGGGCAAATAGCACTTAGGCCATTATAGAGCAAAGCATATAACCATGAGATGATCTTTCTGGATAGGTCTGACACTGTTTTTAATAGGTCTGTTTATGACCTTAAAGTTCGCTATGTGCTGATGGTGCATAGTGGCCTTACATCTAAAGGGGCAAATCCTAAACTGGTGTAAAATTGTTAGAGCTACACTGAAGTCAATAGAGAAATTGACTTCACTGAGAATTTCCCCCCAAAATTTCAGCTACAGCAATATTAAGGCATGCATGCCAAAAGTACTAGGAGCAGGGAGAAACTCTGACGTTATGGAAGAGTTCTTAAGCTAACCTGCTAACAATCATTTTCACATTTTGGATCTCTTCCTCATGGTACTTAATGTTTTGTGGCTAGGGACAAAAATTACACATAAGCCAGTGTAAGTGATCAGTTCAAATCATAAACCAGTTCAAATCTGTAACACAGCAGAAGTTCATTGCATATAAACTGCTTTCAAAATGGCCAGACCTGGTTTAAGATAAACCTGGGTGAACGTAGTATCAGACTTAACTGATTTAGGTTAAATCGATTTACTCATTTAATAAACCTCTATCTCAAACCCCTCCAGATTCAAGTTAAGTCACAGTCCCACAGCATCCCAGGATGCTTTGCTCTTTCCCCACAAACCCCTTCTTGCAGAATGGGCAGGTTAGCCTTGGCCCAAGCTGTCTACTCCAGCCAAGCAAGGAGGCATGCTCTAGTGCTGCCACCCCCCCCCCGCCCCCCATCTTCTGGCTGCATTTCCAGAATTAAAAGTGAATGTCTATTCACTCACTTATCAGTTCAATCTGCACAGCCTAGACTAACTTGTGGAGATTGAATAAATTCAGCCTGGGACTTTCTGACTGTCTGTATTTAGCCTTTGAAATATCTATCATAACACATCTGTAAAACCTGCTTAACTTTGCTAGCATATTTTTTGCATGTTGAATAAATACACTGTTTATTCTGAATGTGGTGTTCATAAAATCAAGCCCTTTTAGTTAGCTCCTATTCCTTTAACAATAGGATGTTTTTAACGCTACACAAAAAGGATATTTCCAAACAGCAATTAAAATAATACAGTCCTGAATTTGATTTTCTTTTTTCTTTACTTTTTTTTTGTTTGGTTAAGCACAATATTGTGGGCGGTATTGGATTACTCTCAAAAGTCAGCAGAAAATTATGGAACAGAAAAAAGGGGAAGGAGAATATACTTCATTCTTTTGGCAAAAGCAACTCTCCCTCTCTTTCCTATGCTATGACTAAAAAAGCCCCAAAGCATTCCTTGAAAACCAAAGTGGGAACTGATGTACACAAGGAATACACACAAAAATGTCCATCTTGGTGTTGTTCACAAGTTCATACATATTGCTTTTTGTCATGGTGGAAATTCTGTGAAAGCAAAAGGATCCCTCAAGAACAAGGTGGGTAGTAGGGAGCCTGATTCTGCCCACTTATGTTTGGGTATATCCAGAAACTGCAAAAGCTCCAGTGAACTCACTGTAGATTTACAATGGCATAAATGACACAGAGCTTGACCCTTTCTGCATCTTGCTAACTAAAGAACCTGCATTTCCATTCTTTAGAATGCTCTTTTGAGCAAGCTTAAGAAAAAGCATGTAGCAGTTAACATCAAACCATCTGAATAAACAATTGAAGAGGTGCCTCACCCTCAAAGATCTTTTCCCAGTCTTCTCGGCACAGAACAACTCTGCTCTTTCTTTATCATACAACTGGAAAAAATGCAGAATCAAGAGGGAGAAAATGGTCAAAGTTCAAATGGGCATGCTAGAAAAAATTGGCGCAAGAAATGGAACAATCCAAAATTTCCTTTTCTAAAAAACAATTCAGAAATGACTAACAAAGAGTTTACACTGACATTTCAGTGTCGAGACTGAATGTGAATGTTTTGCTTATTTTTCTACATCTCATCTGACCAATGAGAGAGAAAGGGTCTTACTTTTACTGTTAAAATTAGCCACCTTTTCAGGTGCATTTTTGCAGTCCTGTATGCAAAAGCTTTCACAGGATTCTTTTAGTTTTGAAATCAAGAAGTGAGGCTGTCAGGACCAAAGACTGGGGCCCATGTACTATTCTTACAGTCAGAGAAAGGAGGAGTCTGAAAAGTTTGTCAAGGCAGAGAGGTCAGATACTAGTCTCCTAATCTCTCCAGGTAACCCACTCCCCCCTGACTTTTTGTGTCCACAGTGCAAGGACCAGTAAGGTCTGCTCAGCCCTGAGACTGCAGTACCACACTGAAGTGCTCTCCACAGAGAAAAGGCTAGAGCAAGGGGTAATTAAGAAATGTGACTGGCGATGGAGTTTACAAGAGGTCTGTGCTTCCTTTAGTCCATCCATCACTACCCAGCTATACAGGGTAAACACATCTTTAATTAGATAGACCCCCTTCGCATGCTGACAACTCACTTTCAAAGTAGTTAGGTGGCTCTTCCATAAGGTGTGATAAGAACAGGACTGTTTGTCCCCTTTTCACAGCTCAAGTTTTTGACTGACAGGCAGTCAGGGAAACCACAGGTGAAGGAGCTACCCTAACACCTAAGTGAGAACTTCACCCTTGTCTCACTCAGTGGAGGGGATCACTATCTGCTGTACTGGGAGACAATTATCCTTGCGATGTGAGCATATCACAATTGACAAGGATCCCGGCCAGACCACAGAACTGTGGCCATACTCCGTGCTCCCCAAATGTCAAATTTAGGACTTGGCCAGGATATTTAATATTACTATTCAGCTTTTCACCCTAAAACATTATGCAATGTTAAACAGATTCACAGCACTGTACTGCATGAGGCCTGAATGTGGCATAATATTCAGGTAAGGAACTGGAATTGGATAACTCTAGTTAAACTGGAAACTGAATGGAGCATGTAGCAGAACTAGTGGAAGAATAATTTGAACTAAAACATGTTGATTTGCTTCCTTCAAGTTAAAGGTACTATCAGCAGCCCATATGCCAAAGCAAGAGGGAAAAGACTTGTAAGAAGGGCCTCTAGACCTAACTGGATAAACTGGAAGAACATCAGGAATGAGCTGGGGGCTTATCACAAACATCTATATCTTAGAAAGACATTAAAATATTTAAACAAATAGCAATAATTATTTTGCTATAGAAATAGGGAATAAGGCATTGAATAATCAAGATCACTATGCGGGGAGGATAGGGTAGAGATTAAGGCTTTCCCAAAAACTAAGTGGTACTTCATCTCAGTTTTCAGTAAGGACGTTGACTGTTGACCATGGAAACAAATACAGGATGAACAACAGAATAAGGAAATAGAAATTATCAAAACTGAAGTGGATGCAAAACTCAGGATGCAAATTGTGTTCAAGTTAGGAAGGCAGGGAACCAAGAATCATCATTCCAAAATTTGGAAGAACTAACACATGAAGTCATAGCTCTGGTAGCAAGTATGTTCAATAACTCTATCAAGTCAGAGGTCCTACCATATGAAAGGAGACAAACAAATGTGGTATTTATATTTAAAGAGAGGGCAAAAAAATGATCCACAAATGCCTAACAGGCATTCAAACAACATTTGAAGGAAAGGGTTATTAAAGACATGGTAAACTGGTAAATTGTCAATGGGGAAAAAATCGATGTAGTTTTATCAGAGAGATCATGCCAGACTAACTTGATATTTTTTGACAAAGATAATCACTTTTCTAGATGACGGAAGTCAAGTAGATCTTATTTATCTGGACTTGAGCAGATAATTTGATACAGTGCCACTTAGGAAATTATTAGGGAAGCTGGAAAAGGCGGGGATCAGAAGGTGAAGTGTAAAGTGGCTAAGAAACTGGCTAAAAGATATGACAATGAGTAGTAAAGCAAAGAGAAACACCAGGCTGGAGGGAAGTTACTAGCGGAGTTCTTCTAGGATTAGGATCTAGAATCCTGGGATCTTCTAGGATATCTTCAAAAATATGCCATTAGACTGATCTTATTTAATATTTTCATTAATGACTGACACAAAAAAAAAGAGTGTGCTGATTAAATTTGTTGGTGACACAAAGCTAGAAGGCTTTGCTTATTATCAATGAAGAGGAGGATTGAGAAGTCAAACAGAAAGAACTGGATGTCCTCAAGTCCCAGAACAAAAGGAATAGGATGAAATTAAAGAATAGAAAATGTAAAGCCTTGCACTTGGGGACCAATATGTTGGGAGCCCATCATCTGAAAAGAGCTGCAAAGGAACAAAGGAAACAAGTTGATTGCAGGCTGAGTATTAACTGCCAATGTACAGTAGCCATGAAAAATAATATATCAGTTGAAGTCCATTAAAATTTAGCAGAAGTGACTAGTGCTCATAACAAGGCAGAAATATCTGTGAAGATCATTACATAAAACTAAAAATGAATAAAATTAATTATGACATTTCAGTGACTTGGAAAAAAAACTTGAATAATTTCTATCAGTGCAAGAGCTGTTTGAAAAACTGAAAGTAATTTTCATACTAAAAACTGAATGGAGAGCATTTACTGATATTCAATTATTGATAAGCAAAGACAGTCACCCAGCTCTAACAATTGGACAACGAAATATGTGCAGAAGGGGAAGAAAAGCCCTGTATTGTTGTTTTCTCCATAAGACATAGGCATACTAGCTACATGACTGAATAGGGCTCCAATTACTGGGTTAACAGAAGATTTCAGCACTTGCATTTCTCTTTAAAATAATTATATTCTGAGTCCTCATGCTTATGAAACAATACTTGAGACCTGAGTATTACCAAATGAGCAGCAATAGCATGAGTCTGCAGACAGCCTTAGCAGAAGGAGGTGCAGCAGAGAACCAGAACCAGGGAGGAAAGCACCAGGTACTACAGCCACAATTTGAGTAAACCATCTGCTGGCTGTTTAGTGGAAGGGGCTGTTGTACGGCTCTAGATGTACCACTGGTACGAGCTCTAGACTGCCTTAATTTAGGTCTGAGCTTACCTCCTCTTCCCATTTCAAGTACCTAGAGCCAGATGGTGTGCATCTGCAGTGGTCCCTGTGAAGGAGCATTGAAGACATCTTGCATCTCTGTACTTCCCCCTTGGGCACCTCTAAAGGGCTTGGCACAGTCTATAACTACAGCAGCATGCACTGAGACCATGCAGTCATGGGGAGAAAAAATAGGTGCTGTGTGAAAAAGAGGCTGGCTTTTGAATGTATCTTCCATTTACAAGTGTTCCTTTTACAAGATCCCACTGATCTCACCCAGCAGTAGTAGTCTGCCATACAGTCTAAACAAGTCACCAGTTATAGTCCCAGAGCTTTCGAAGAAGAAATCTTCCTGAAAAGCAAATGAAACATCTATTCTTTTGCCCTGGAGGGATGAGCATGCTCAGGGTAGAGGCAATCGGTAGGGCGCCTCTGCCAACAGCCAAGTTATCAATTCCTCCTCCCTGTCAAGCAACTGCTCCTTTATTCAGCTTTAAAAAAGCTTCCTTTTCAGATGGCACAGGGAGTGTGGTGATGGACTTCATTGTTGTTAGTCAGGTGGCAGACTTCTCCACTGAAGCAGAATAATGATATCATGGCAGGGTTTACATTGCAGAGACACTGCCACCAAATCCCCAGCTGCTTCCAGCACCCCTCAGGAGTAATACAAAGTGCACAAAACGCTTTATTTTTCTTGGGTTTAATTACCCAATCCTTTTACCCATCACATACAGAAACAGCACAAGTGTTTCCAAGCTCTTGTACTCCATTCAGAACTACAACAAATATTTGTATATGCTAAATAAACATAATCAATGAGGGCCTTAAATGGTTTTTAATGTTCTTATTGGTAGAAACTAGCTTCTTTAAGAAGTTCCCATCTGATCTGTGTTGTCAACTTTATCTCTATTTTTTAATATGACTCAAGTCTGATTGCATTCTAAGGTTATATCAAATAATACTTATTTTGTACAGCCTTGTTTATAGCATCTGGAAATATTTGAAAGAAAATATATGAGTTCCTTTGATGGGTTGCTTTCCTTCTGTCTGGTCTACATGTCCAGAGCTTATATTGCACCTTTTGTCAGATTGCTTCAGAGGTTCTTTTTTTTCCCCTTTTAATCTGATATGTTTTATCAGGAACAAAGGGCCAATTCACAGCTCATGCAAATCAGCATATCTCCACTGAAATGGCTCACAGTGAAATACCAACTACATATTTTAGATTTAAAAAAATGAAGTATACTTCTTGACAGATTCTTTTTAAGGGATGGAAGGGATGCAGGAAGATTTTGGGGGGGGAGTGATGGAATTTTTGTAGAAGAAAATATTTTTTTCAAAACAGATCTTGTGGCTTTTGGCACTGTTAAAAATTTGTGTGGAAAAATAATGTTTTCTTGAGTGTTTTATCCTATGCCAAGGCAGCTGCTGGTGCAGTAGCTATCTGCAACAAATTAGAGGGCAGTTAAAGTGAGATTTTCCACAATCAAGAACAAAGCAGGACCAGTTAGCATGAGGACAGCTTGTTCTTGTTGCTAATGTGCTTAAAAACTTGCTGCACATAATTTGAAACAGCTTTTGTGTGAGGATGCCGGCTCTGGTTTCTGAGGTCTAGTGCTAAATCAAATCCAAATGGAAAGGGCTGAATAAGAAAATGACAAATTATACACTGACGTCTCCTACTCTGGCTAAAGAGATGATTTTTTTTTCATCCTTGCTATTGATTTAAAAGTTAATTTCCCTCAATATTAAAATATTTAATGGATGACAGCTGGCTGAAATCTGGAGCTTGCAGCAAGCTATCTACTGAAGGAAAGCTCTCAATAACTATGTGGCAGATATAACACACTTACAAATTATTTAAAGATGTATTACCTTTACTATTAAGGAAGTGGATGTTAAGAAGATTCAGTGCCTCTTTAATGGCTGAGCTGAATCTCAAGAGTTTTAATCAATGTAACTTTTTTATTTCTCTGGGTTTGAATTAAATGGGAGTCCACAAGGTGAAATACATCAGCTGGTTTCTTTGGAATCTAAATGGCTTCCTGGTGCATATAATTAAAAACTTTCATTTGTAAATCAAAAAAGATACTGAAAATTAGACCTAGAGAATGGAGCACAAATAGGAGTTCTCTTTCATCTTTGCTTTCCTGCAGAAATGAGATTATAACATTTGAATTGTTGTAAAACAACAATGCAGCATACTGACCTGAGTCAGTACAGAAGGGATAGCATCCTGGTTTTGTGGAAGTCAAGGGAAAATCCAACTGATCTCAGTGAGGTCAGGATTTTCAGCCTCACTGTGAATTAAGTTGCAATAAAAAGGTACACAGAAGTGAAGATGAGCAACAAGACCAGTGCTCTAAAATAAGTACCTTTTTTGGACTCCAGAAGCTGTATAACCCACAGTCCTTGCTCACTCCTTGACTGTAAGGTGAATGTTGCCTTTGAATAACAGTTCTTTTATCTTAGTCTCATATTATGCAGCTTGTGTGCTTCCTGTTCATGTTGGGTGAAAGTCAGCCTGTTTCAAAGAGGTTGTGTGAAGCTCTCCATGCTAATTAAGCCTTTAAAATAAGCCCTTGGCCAGAGCCTCTGCACAGGTTGATTGGAATAAAACTGGGAAAGCTTTCACGTTGCACTTTGGTGCTACTGTATCCTTTCCTAGCTAAAATCAAGAGGAAATGATATGGATTTCATTTCTCTGTCAGTCTTTTACACACCTCAATCAATTTGGGTTCCACTTTTGTCAGGAAGATGATGTAGAAATAGCTTTTAATTTGTGTTAATCTTAGCCAGCTGTCTCATTCTTAGTAGACAGGTAGATTAAAGAAGAGATGAAAAGATGTACTTAGGGTGGCCTGGAATTAATGGAAACCTGGAATTCTCAAGGTTTTAAGAACCTGCTTGTGAAATTCCAGTCCCATTTTACAGAACAGTAGCATATTTCTCCCAAAATGTGAAGTCTTCCAGTAAGACCATGAGCTGTTTTTTTCTCCACACTTGAGAAGAATGAGTCATGCAATCCAAGCCACTGGGTGATGAGCCTCATCGTTTCAGCTGCAAGAACACAATGAGCAGTTGACTACTGATCCAACCTGAAAATAAGAGGGGAAATTCTGCTCTCATACTTGTATAACTGGGACAAGAATGTTTTTCAACTGTTTCCATTGGTTTACTTATTTTCAGATGTTTGCATTTTCTGGAAGGCATTTATAACTTCAAGAGATGCCTCCCACTCAAAGAGGAAACAGCACTTTCAAAATGACTTATTATTACTAGAGTATATGAAAAGAGCCCCACTAGTGATGCCATGCTTGCATTTAGTATAACAAAAAATCAATCTGCTCAATAAAAATTGCATTTTGCATTGATATTCAAATCTATGGTCTGTGATATATGAGGAAGTCACATGAACTGGCACATTTTCAAAGTAATATAGACCTTGAAGAAGGTATACAATCCAACACTTCAGAGCTTTATTTTTATTAAGGCAGAGCCATTCTGAATTGAGGGTTGTTCACATAACCTGGGTGCATCAAATTTTTCTGGCCCCACAGGCCCCATAAGTGGTGCAGGACCAATCCATGGGCCAAAAGAACAATGCAAGACCAGCCTCATGAGAGCCAGACCACCTCCAAGGCCATGGATTACTTTCCACCAGCATGTCAGGTCCAGAGCCATGGCACCTGATCCAGCTAGTTCAGGGCAAGTACCACATGCAGTGTGGGTCATAGAGCTGGCACCACATGTGGCACAGTCCTGGACCACCCAGAGCAGGCACTGGATCCAGTATCCACAGAACTAAAACTTCCCCCTCCCTCTCCAATATGCTGGATTCAGTGCTTGTACTGGCCCATCAGTTTGACACCCATGACATAACTCATAGATCTACACAGGGCCAGAATCCCAGCTGATGAAAGTGAGTATAGCTTTATGGAAGTTACTGTACCTGTCCTACTTACAAGAGTCATTCATTCAAAGTATTTGAAAATATCTCATCAGTATAAAATGTATATTGCCTAAACTTGCATTATCACTCCCTAAAGCACCAAATCTTTTCTCTTATTTATTAATTCCTGAGGCCACTTGACTTCAGTGGAACCATGAACATGCTTAAAAGTAAGCATACAGGGACAACAACAGGCATACATGGAGCTGCTCAGTCAGTAAAGTATGATAAATCAACACCTGCAGTTATAGCGCAAAGGCACTGAAACACAAAATCCAGCAAAAAATTACATACACACGAGGGATGAAGTCTTATATAACTTGACTGAGTCATGGAACAGGTGGCTCTTCAGAAGCTCTGTCAAGGAGAAGGAGCATCCTCAATGAACACTAACTTGAGAAGCTGTTCCAAGCATAAAACGCATCACAGAAAAAGGTGTGAAGATAAGGGCATGTGAAACAGAGAAAAGGAAACAAAAGAGTTTCTTGGGCAGAATGTGGGAAGGGAGAGTAGGAGGACCCAAGAGAACACATGAAGGCAAGGAAAAATTGTGAAGAGGCCTGACAGTTAAGACACCTGAAGGTTAATAGTAGTCAGCGAGGAATTGAGTTAATCTCAAAAAAACCCACTTTCAGCTCCTGAGTTTCTTTACAAGGAAAATAATACAAATAATTTAAATAGAATCAGAATCCTAGGGCATTTATAGATGTGCTTTGGGAATATGGGGGGAGGAAGGGGGGAAATGAGGGGGGCGGTGCTTAAGGTTGTCAATTAGAGTGGCTCTAAAAGCCACTTTAATTAAAGTGCTTGAAACATCATGTGTATCAGCATCCCCATGCTGAAAAATGGTGGTGGGGGTGTTTTAATTAAAGTTGGTTGAACAAGCTTTACTTAAAGTGCCCTGCCACTATTTTTCAATGCAGGGACATGGATACACATGATGCTGAAGTCTGCTGGAGCACAGTAATTACCACACTGCAGCAGATTCAATTAATCAAGTCTGCTCCAGCTTGATGTAATTACAATCTGTCACAGCTATAGGCACCCCTAGAACCCAGGAGAAACGCTTAAAGAATATTTTTTGCAATATTTCCCAGCTCTGATGATAAGAACATATAAAACATAGTAATGATATGTGAATTGAAGAAAAAATATATAGTCCTAAAAAACTCTCAGGTGATAAAAGCAGCAGCCATATTTTACCACTTGCAAGCATCCCAGTTTATAACCCACTAAAATTCTTGTGTTTTGGTCTTTATCCAAACCGTGTTGAGTTAAAAGGATACTTGGAATTCCAACTTAATTTTGTGGGCATTGCAGGTAGTTATCTGAAGACTCTTAGGGCCTTGTTACATGTTACATTGTGAGTAGTACAAATGTTGATCAGTATTAGTGTTAGCTTGAGTTTGGAGCATTCAGACTTCAAGCCAGCAGGGGCCTGGAGGACTAAAAGGTAAGAAGCCCCTTCTCCTCCCAATCTGAGTTTCCCCCCTGCCTCCTGCCTTCCAAGGCTCTCTCAGATCCCCTGTGCCCCTGAGTTTCCCCCTGCCAGAAAGCAGCAGCAACAGGGGGGATGGCCAGGTAGACAGATTTACCCTTCCCTGCCTGCTCCCCTGTGACAGAAAGCACAGCAACCACAAAGGAGAAGGGGGCAGTGAGCAAGGATATGGGGTGTTGGGGTGGGAGGGGCAGTGGGCCAGATTTGCACAAGGTGGGGGGGAGGTGGATGGGTGTTTACATTAAGGTGTAGCCTAGAGTGGCTACCCCTCAGTGTAACACAAGCTGGGTAACACAGGGTGTGTCTATACATGTGCATTTACTTTGTAGTAACTAAAATTACTGTGCAGTACAGGCTGATGTCTATACATTCATACCCATATTGGGCAGTAAATATGGTAACGTATGCCACCTTGAGTGTAAGTTTGATACCTGCATTATGCATAGTAGCAAATTTATGCCCAATTAGTTACTGCACAGTAATGCCCATGTAGACACCTTACTGCTCAATAACACTGTGTGTGTGGACAAGTTGGGACTAACTTTAGTTTACTTAATGTGGTGTAAATGCATGTGTAGACATGCCCACATAATAAAGATAAACCTTTCCTGGAGTGGCATAACTTTGAGCTACTTAACAAGTGCTTAAATCTAGTTTCAGGTGTTAATGTGTGGACTGTCAAGGTGTTAAGAACTCCAGGAGCTGTCCAAAATTACTGGGTAATGAGGCCCCTAGATTCTTTAAAATACTAAGTCTTCTTTTGGAGAAGATGGGATCACAGTCTTTAATAGGTTTATGAAATGTGATTTAGCTCTTAAGGTTGTCAATGCAGGGGAATATTGTGTTATTAAAATTTGTGAATGGGCTGGTTTATTTTAATAGGACTGGAAAACAAGCAAGGAAGAAAATAATGATTAGAGATAAGGTATCTCCAAGGATATCTCCAGTCTGTGAACAATAGATAGAATATTAAGTAAGATAATATTGCTGCCTCCAGACATGTTAACTAGCTTATCTTTCTTGGGCTGGGATCTTAAGAGCGGAGATGATTAACATTTCAAAACTGTTGCAGTAGCCTACACCTCAGCATTGACTAACTGCCCAAATACCTATCCCAGCTTCTTGGGCCATTTGTACAGCCTG
Source organism: Crocodylus porosus (assembly GCF_001723895.1). Taxonomy (NCBI): domain Eukaryota; kingdom Metazoa; phylum Chordata; order Crocodylia; family Crocodylidae; genus Crocodylus; species Crocodylus porosus. The sequence continues at coordinate 70,503,724 of NW_017728950.1, forward strand.
TACTGAGCAAAACATTGGCATGGCTACATTGTAACAGTACCTGAACTAGTTATATAAAGCTACCTCAAGTGTGTATATAAGCTACAGACACTGCACTGTAGACATAGATGAAGAGGGACACTGACTGTGCATAATTAAAAATGGAGTACCTCATCCCACCCAACACAAAAGTGGGAGTGCTGAGGCCAACTGTTTCTACCAGTGTAAACTATTATGGGATATACTTTTCAAAGAAAAATGTGGAGTAAGGAATCCCTCTAATTAACAGGTGTGGAGGGGAAGAGCAAAAACTGGGGAGTGACAGAAGCTGTGGGGAGCTGGGCGTGGGGAGGGGTACCGGTTCTGAGGAGGGGGGGCAGAAAGCCTGTAGGTGGAAGAAGTGAAGGGGGCAGAGGGCAAGGGGCCCTTTTCCTGTCCGCTGCCCCCCACCACCACAAGCCACTGCTGTAACTGTGAGGGAGTGTGCATTTAAGACAACTGTCCAATAATTAGATTCCATACCAGGAAAATTATAACAAACTAGCCAATTGCCCATCAAGAATGATGGGGGGCAGAGGGATGGAGTGCCATCACCTAACACCTCATGCTGTTGCTGTTCTGCCTCTTGCAGGGACCGGGGTGGGGGAGCTGAGGCTGGCGCTGCCAGCCTTGGCCTCCCCACCTTCTGTCCGGTCCTGAGTGTGGCTTTGGAATATTGGCATGCTTGGACCACTCTGATTGGCTGTTTCCACCAGTGAATCAGAGTGCAAACAAAGCATTAGAGACAAACAGACAGACAGATTTAGGCTTTTATAATATTAAAATTTATAAATTGTCCATATATAAAGTCTAATTATTGGGGGGAGGTATCTTAAATTCAGAGTCAACTTAGATTTGAGTAAATATAGTAAATTACAGAAGCATTATCCACATTTCCAGGTAAAGCTCTGCTTATCTTCAGTGCCAATGAATTAGATGACTAAATGCAACCATCAGCTGTTTGTTTTTTTCAAATGGTTATTTGCATAAATGACTCAATAGCAAAGACTAAAGATATATGAAATACTTTTCCTCTTGTTATTCCATCTCCAAGGGCTTCATCAACAATATCCAAATTACTGCCAAAATAATGTTCTGTCTCTTCAAAATGAGGATAAATATTCTTCTTCCAGCCTAATTTAAAGGTCCTGCAGCACCAGATACACAAAAAATATTTCCATTTTTGACTACCAAGGTTTAAAACATTATTTATGATATGCCTCACAATCTGTTCACAAATCTGTTTCTCGCTTTCCTGTAACGATTAATAGCACAAGCTTAGCCTTCTTACATATAGCACCTGAATGTCAATGGACTTGCAATCAACTATTTTCGATTACCAATCTTGACAGAAAAGCATTTGCCCAGTTTCGCAAAAAAAGTTTTGTTTATTTCAAAATTTATTTGCCCATGACTTGAGTGAGCCAACATGCTGGGGGCTCAGAGTGCCCAAAGGTGGCACAATGGGAGCATTAAAGCTCAGATTCAGCAGGGTTCCTAAGTGTGTACATAACTTCAAGCACAGAAGTTGTTTAATTGAAGCCAATAGGACTACTCAAGTGCTTTAATTATGCTGGCTGAATGGGGGGCCTGAGGCACTACACAACATGAGTAAGGAGGGAAGAATCTGCCCCTTGATAATGACATGCAGAATTCAAGCCTCTGATTCATTTACATGGAGCTGAAAGAAATACTTCCTTGCTTCCTAAATTATCTGATACTGATTCTTACCATTCATTTATCAGCCAATAAATATGCAGAAGAGGGGCCAAGAGGGGCACTTGGCCCCTCTTCTGCATATTTTTCTAATGTTGACATTAGCATTTGTTGAGTATAGGACAGTATAACCACCCTACAAATATTAAGGTAGACCTCTTCAAGTAACCTTACAGTTAGATTTTTTGGTGTTGCTGTTTAAAGATCAAGAAAGAGAGAGTGCCTTTAATGATTTAAAAGACACCAATTAAATGGTGCACAAGTATAGGTTAGCTAGTCTCCAAAGCTCTTGAGGAGTACCATGAGGTTGCGCTGTAATAAAAAAGACTGATGCTTACAAGGCTTTCAGAAGCTGCGTATGGGAGCACTACAGCCTGCTAGCTGGCAGGCTACTCCCAATATTTTCAAACAAGAAAGTTAAAACCAAGGATTCCCTGCATGCCTAATCCCTCTTACAGCTATTAAGATTAAAAATATTGTCAGATGAATTGAGGATGTTCCCATTACAGGAGTCAGGCCTGTGCTGCTGTTCTACCATACTCAGAAAACCTGTAAGTCAAATGGATGCAACTCCTCAGATACCTCTAAAGTGTTATTGTGCTCTTTTTAAAAATACAAAATATACAGAATATAGTTGATGGGGACTCTCCAGAGAGATGTCCATATGACTGAAAAGTGACCCTGCTGAAGCACTGCTGGGTATATACTTAAAATACAGATAGAAGAAATTGGTTCTAACTTTTTATGTGTAACATTTTTCAAGTTTAATAAGGAGGAATAACAAGTATAGTGTTCCTAGTGGTAAGGAACTTTTCCTTCCCAATTGGAATCTCTTGAGGGGTACGAAAAAGTACTTTTAAAATAACAGCTTTTTAAACTTCTGACATGTCTAACAAGAAGAAAACATAAAAGGTTTCATTTTATGCTACAGCCTGCTGCTTAGCTAAACTCAAAAGGTCACCATTTAGCACACTTCTCTGATATGCATACATGTGGGAGGTGTTGGGGAATATTAAGATCCTAACTGAAGGTTCAACTCAAGTTGCCTGCAAACTATAGCCTTGGTTCTCAGTCATCAGAGTTTTTTTCAAGCATAAAGAAGCTCTGCTTAGACATTCTATAGCTCTGAACAGACAGGTTTCAACACTTTCCTCTTGTTAAACTGTAATGTTTCAATATCTTAAGGCAGATTCCCAAAGATATTTAGTCTTTGAAAGAGGTAGATAGATACCTAATAAAATTGTCAATGGCGCTTAAGCACTTTTCATAATCCCAGTTGCACTGATTGGCATCATTAAATACCTTTAAAAGCATGACTCCTTAAACCTGGAAAGTGACTTATAGACAGATCCAAAGATCTGTCTCAATATGCCTCAAAAATCCAAGTAAATTGAGGACTTCCCTGTGGGAGCTGAAGTTCAACAAATTTCTAGTCAAATAATTTGGTGGGGCATCATAAAGTATTGTGATGCTGGCAGAGAAACGCTCTATTTGCTAGACACTATGCTTTTAATTCTTGTCCCCTCATTCTACCCAGTAATCTCTCCTTCTTTCAACTTTTTTCTTTCTTTTTAAACACAGCACTTCCTTTTGGTATGCTAATTAGTCATAGAACATGGTCTTTGGGGTGCTTTTTTTTTTTCCTGGGGAGAAAAGGGAGGGAGGGAGGGATTGGTTATTCAATATGTATATCCTGTTTTCTAACCACAACCATGTCCAACAATATTTGCACTTGTTCTCATGGACAGCTTTTTGTCCTGGAAGTATTCTACTTTCATATGACCTTGTTCTATCCTTCCCTCCCACCCTCAAAAGTGCTGCAGATGACCATATTTTCTCTGGCCTTTTTCTGGTACAGACAGTAACAACAACTGGACCTAATTTCTTCCTCTTAACCCTAAACTAGGACAGTACACATAAATCCCATTTTGGGATATTATCAGGATTAATTAATTGTTTGCAAAGAGCAAGAACTATACTTATAGTGTACTTATAATACTTAAAAGTGTAGAACAAGTACAATACATATTATTGTTGCTTGGTGTTATTAATATTGCTGTTATATTATTGTACAGTAATCTGATACTTTTGGTACCAGTCAAAAGCAGAAAAGATTGGATCCACGAGAGCCCTTATGTACCATCTAGCTTGCGCTTTAGGCACCAAGGTCAAAAATCACAAAGTCCCTGTTCATCTCAAGCCTCTGGAATGGAACCATTGGCAAGGAAGGATTGGGAAAATTTGACTCCAGTGGCATCTTCCTCTTAACCAAAAGCACAGAATGTAAACTCACCATCACCAGCACCCCGTTCCACCAGAAAAACAGGTACAAGACATCATAGCAACACCCAAAATCTAAACCTTGGCACTTGATTGAGGTCATTATTCATGCCGAGGATCACAAACGACCAGTGCCTCGCAAGACTTGGGGGCCACCATGGCAGTAAGCAGCGAACAGGGACCGTCCGCAAATGCCAGTATCAGTGTTGATGTCATTGGCAAGTGGGGACCACCCACAAACGCCAGCGGCGGTGTCAGTGATGGCGGGGGGGGGACAGTGGCAAGCAGTTGTAAGCGGGGACTGCCTGCTGATGCCAGCAGTGGTATCAGCAACGGTGGGCAGGGGGGAAGCAGCAACCACCCACAAAAGCCAGTGGTGGCCAATCTCTGGGGGGACACAGTATGGATTTAGCACGTCAAGAAGCACAACTGACATGATCTTCACTGCTCACCAGCTACAGGAAAAATTTCAGGAGCAACATAAACCTCTCTGTCTACATGAGACATTGACTGTGCAGTTATTACTGCACAGTCATTTAGTACTTGTATATACAAGTCATTTGTATATACAAGTACTAAATGACTGTGCAGTAACCTGCATTACTGCACAGTAGCACTGACAAACAGCTGTTTTGTGATGCTGACTGTGTGGTAGCCAGAGAATACTGCACAATAGTGTCATGTCACGTGATGCTACTGCACAGTAGTGTCCAGCTACTCTGCAGTCAGTGTCTTGTGTAAACATGGCCTACATGGCCTTTTCTGACCTCACAAAAGCCTTTCTGTCAACTAAGAAGAGTCAGTTGACTCTGGAAAAATCATAGAGCATGTCCTCAAAGAATCCATTTCTAAGCACTTGGAGAAGGTAATTTTAGCAAGGCTTTTGATACGGTCTCCCACAACATTTTCACAAAGAAGATAAGGAAGTACATACTGAATGAATGCTCTGTAAGGTGATGGAAAACTGGCTGGATCATCAGGCTCAGTGTAATCAATAGTCTGATGTCTAGTTGGCAGCTGATATAAAGTGGGGTACCCTACGGTTTGATCCTAGGGCTGGTTTAGTTCTATATGTTCATCAAGAACCTGAAAGATGGGGTGGAGTGCATCCTCAGCAAGTTTGCAGAAGACACCAGCAAGGAGCCCCGGAACTAAGGGGACAGCAAGGAGCCCCGGAGCTAGGGAGGGCAGTGAAGAGCCCTGACTAAAGGGGGCAGCGAGGGCCCCCGAGAGTGGGGGGGACGGCGAGGAGCCCCGAAAGCAAACGAAGGGTCGAGACATAATAACAAGGCCCAAGTCAGATCATACCAGCACCATCTGTGAGGTTTGGGCTGCGGTGTAGGGGAGGAAAAGGAGATGCAGACAGCGCCCCCTGTCATCGGGGCGCATAAAAATGGGCAGCCTCCCGCTGATTCCAATCATCTATTAATCAAAAGTAAGATCAAGGCATGGCAGGAGAGTAAGCAGGCGGTTGGCCCATTGCAGGAGGGCAGAGCCACACGTCCAGAAGGGCTCTGAGAGTAGGACTTCTGCCACACCATGTCATCCAGATGTCTAACACGAGATTCCTGAAGCAAGTTTTATTCTCCCAGCTCAGTCAAAGCTGATGAGCAGCCAGGTTCTGATCTTACCTCCAAGTCCCATTAGGATCCACAAGCTAAGTGTTCCTCTTTTTATATCAAATGTAATGCCTGATCCATTAGGCATTCTTAGGGCATGCAAGTGGTTAGACTGGTTCCTGGACAGCTGCTCTAATTAAAATGGCTCACAGTCACATATATTAAGCCCTACTCTCTCCCTACACACATTTCAAAATGGCCATGGGGGTGCTTTAACTAAAACTCATTCAATGAGGTTTAGTTAAAGTGCCCCTGCAGCCACGTTGAAACATGGCAGTGGGGGTTAATGCACATGATGGTGAGGTGACACTGGAGCATTTTAATTAGAACATGAATGAGCACATCTACAGGCAATCTTTGTGTGTGGCATGCAGCAGACCAGAGAAGGGACAGGCAGTACAGCAGTTGATAAGGCACAAAAAAGAAAGCAGAGCAGCAGATTGGGCCATGAACAGAAAGCAGAGAATCCAGTCAGGCAAGAAGGAGGATCAGAGTGGCACTCAGAAAGGATCTGGGACTAATTTGGGCCTAAAAGTTTGACCCCCCCACACTGGTTTAGGGATCTTAGGCACCAGTTCAGGGCTGTAGATTCCACTACTTGGCACTGCTTGTTAGAGTTAAAGCCCATAATGCTGAACATTACAATGACCAAGTCCCAGAGTGGAGTTAGCTCAAAGTTTATTCCTTTCCAATTCTATGTTCCAGTTATTAACCAGTCCATTATAAACCTTTAAAATGGCTCAATTAGTCTTCTGCTTGAAAGCCTAGGAAGATCCTTACTTTGTCCCTAATGGCTCTTACCATGATTGCAGGAGCTTGCACTCTTAGAAAAAAACTGCTGTAATAATGTCTTCCTAGATACAGCCATTTAAAATTTAAAGTAAAAAATGCAAATATGCTGCTGGTAAAAATCAGTTAAAATACTGTTTTGTGGTTTTAAAGAAAAAATGGTTTTTAATGGATTTAATGGAAAAATCCTTTTAAAATTAAGTTCTTTGGGAGCAAAGTCTGCCTCTAACAATGTGATGGTGCATCCTGAACAGTATTTTATATCTATGATAAAATTCTGTAGTAACAAATGTCGATATAACAGAATCCTGCCCAAACAGAGTGATAACTTTCAGCAAAGTGTGCGATTGGGCACAATAATATTCATCTGGGATGAAGCTTAATAATAGCTTTTTAATAAGTCATTTTGCAGTTAAGAGCCTGAGTAAGGCTAATGGAGTGTTATCAGTCATGAGATAAAATTAAAATTTTGCATTAAGAACAGCCCTAGCTAAGAAGAGTGGATTTTACAACAGCTGTTTTCTGTTACATACTGCTGTATTCTTTAGCAGAAAATTACATAGATCACATGAATGTGGTTAACCATTTCTTCAAGCAAGGTCTCACTGGGGTCCTAATGAGGCTGAGGTAGTTTGAACAAAATCTTGTAGGCAACGGGGGAGAGATTGCTCATCAAGTTTTAATACAGCTGTCAGGGCACTGGATGAAGAGAGTTTGCTAGTGCCCACCCTCTGAGATAAGTGCTAGGCTTTTCAGGATAAAAACAAAATATTATTGAAAACCTGTTAGGGAGCAGAAATATTTTGAAACTTAAAGTAGCTTTGGCACAGCACCTACAATATCTGGCTTGTCTTTTGCGAGATAGATGAGAGACTTTCACTCGAGACCACCTTTGGTCAATGCCAATATTCACTGGTTATTTTTTAAAGTGCAATACAACTGAGCAGCACAGAGTGCATCAGCACAACGTGAAAAGTTGTTGTGTGAAATGAACAGTCAAGGAGACAGTCAGTACATTCTACTGCTGCATATTGTTGTGCAGTAAATTAAACTTGTGATGCTCCGAGCCCGGCTCCATGCTGATGTTCTTGCCGTATGGAAAATCACATGCTTTAATTTTTTTTTTTAAGTCTCTAACAGATGACAGTAACAATAAGAACAAAAATCACTCAAGTCAGCATATGAAAGGGGACTCTCACTCTTTTTTTCTCAGCTAAAAAGGCATCTCCTCATGCCATCTGCTGAGATACAAAAATGTTTTGTCACAGGTTTTTGAAAACACTTTAAAGGAAATCATAGGAGCCTGTCCTTTCCTGTAAATCTAGGAATTATTACAGGTTCCTTAATGTAAATATTGAACTGTCTTTATTTCTTGGGCATCCTTTAAAGTAAGTCTTTCAAAGATAATTTTAATTTGTATTACAATTAATTTGATGGGATAGCGGGTGCCAATTGGAACATTAGGTAACTAGTAAAACTTCTATGGAGTGTTCACCAAGCAGAAAGTAGAAGACAAAACTCTGTTCCAAAAATATTTGTTTTCTCAATAACTAAGTCGTAGACAATTAACAGTTTATTGTTGTAGCCATATGTGTTTTGACACTTTGCTGTCCTCTCTTCTCTTTTGTCTAGTTGCCTAGTCCCCCAAAATTATAAGTTAAAATAATTAGGGAGGGGAAAACAATGTAGTCCTGTAAAGTAAAACCATTTTTCCCATAAACCTAAGACTTGCCTTGCAGTTTAGCATCTTTATGCAGAATCGTCAGGACTACTAAAAACCCTGAACTGACTTATTAGATTCTCATGCTAAAGTGACATTACAACACCATTCGGCACTAGCACAGTTAGGCAGTACAGCACCATCTGTAGCAGTCACACCTTCTCAGGGATAAAGTCAAAGCAACGCTACATATTCTCAGCATTCACACTTGCTTCTCACTCACTCACCATGGTTGCAGCTGCACTGAAAATGAATTCTGAATAACATGATAGAATACATCATGTAAAATTAGTCAAGGCAGGCTAAAACTTTCTGAAATTAGTATTCAAGGAGGGCTTTAGATGATGCTAATGTTTTGACCTCATTTTAGATGACTACCTTCTCTATGGGAGAAGCTGGCCCTTCTAGGCTAATGGATCTATTCTGCCAGAGTTTAGTGACCAAACAATGACATAATTAGCTCATCTGAGAGACAGAGAAATTTCTAAAAGGAATAGAGTAGATGAAGAGATGAAAGGGAATTGTTGGTTCTGGCTAATCTCTCACTCATTAAAATAAGAGCCTGTTCTTGCTTTCATTCAATATCAGTATTCCCACTGGATTCACCAGGATAGGACCCTTTGCTTTCTGACAAATAAGATCTTGAAGGTCTGCATGCTAGCTGCATTTCACTTACTGCAGAAACATCATCTAACAAACTTGCAATGAATCTCGTAGGAAACCACACATGCAGGGAAGATGCGATTTCTGTCCTAAAGTATATTCCACTGCTAGGTTTGCCAGCTAAAACATTTTTATTTCAAGAAGCAGCATGACCTTATTCATTTAAATATCGACTTAAGTTGTTCAAAGTACTTCATGGAGGCATGAACTGAATTACCTGACTGGCAATGCTAGTAGCTTCATTTTCATTGATACCATAGTCTGTTTTAAAGGCAGTGCCATATTGCACAACATGCTTGTGCTTCCCAGAAGTTATGTCAATGCCTTTTTTCTGGTTTTCTATATATGGCTGACAGTACAGTGTATAAATGCATGTGCTCACACAAGGGTTTTACACTTACACCAGTTTTCAGTATGTAAAAACTTCAGGTTCAGTTAAATTAGCACTTCCTTTAAGTTATTCTTGGATATGTGGCTACTGCTCCTGCAGTTCTCAGAAGTTTATGGACCTTTACTGAGTGACTAAAGTGGGCACAAATGTTGTTAGACTCTGCCAGGAGACATTTAATGCTACTGGCACATGTAAGAAAATCATAGCCTAGCAGGTTTCAACTGTATGCAAACATGGTGCATCTGTGAATGGGCCATCTCATATGGCTCGTACGACATTGCTTCCATTGTCACTGATAATTATAACCATGGGACAGACCTTCAGGCAGATAACCCACATACTGGTTTGCTGCAATAGCTTGATAACATTTGGGTTGCAATGTGATCTTTAAGAAAGCTGGTGATGGAAAATTATAGCTTACTTTAAAATACTTACTGCTGGCATTTGAGATCCAGGAGTTTTGGAAAGAAACCAGGTGACAATGAACTATGACATCAACTGCTTTCAAGGTTTTACTCATTCATTTACATAGCTGTTATGGGGCTGCATACATTCATTCATAAGGGCTCCTTTATTAAGCTCAAAATAACATTGTCCAGGTGTCAGAAATATAGCAGAAGACACTATGTTAAACCATGGTGGCCAGAAGTTGTTTGAACCCCCTACAGTGCACCAGAGTGCAGCACAAATATAGCCACAAAACCTCACAGCAGTTAGAGCAACTGCTGTGATAATCTTTTGAGAGGTGTAATGAATGTGGTGCTATTTTGCTATCCACTCCAGAGTCTCCCTCAATGATAATGGTTTGATTTTGCTTGGCTTGGCTGGTGTAACTGTTAAACTCATGCTGACAGAGTCAATTTGACTCTGTGAGACATTCAATTCCTAAGTCTTTCCTCTCCCTTGGTCCTACTAACACAGCCGTCTTTCAGTATTCATTCACACTACTTATTCAAAGTAAGAGAAAATATCACTTTTTAAAAATGTATAGCTTATTACCCAATTCATACGTTCTGCCACAGTAGTAGTAAAGCAATTAAAACACTTTCAGAAAATTTTAGTCCTGAGAAAAATCTAAAGAGTAAAATGTTAAATTGTCTTAAATGTAATTAACACTATAATTTAGATTAGGTTAATACACTAATTAAATACAAGTTAATTATTCACACATGGTTATGGAGCATTAACAGCTATATAAATTTTCAGATCTCTTACATTTTTATCTTTCCTAAATATATTGTAAATAAATGAATTGGGCTCATGTTCTGCCTTCTGTGTAGCTGTGAACCCCTCTCTCAGAAAGCAAAGAAGTATCAGGAAATGTGTTGTTTACATTATGTTAGTATTATATTTAATTGTGGCCTAGTAAACAGAGCACTTCACTGGGACTTGAGTAGTGTTTATCCTAATCCTGAATGCTGCCCTAGCCTGCTGGGTGACTTTGGGCAGGGCATGTTAACTCTCTGTGCCTCAGTTTCCCAACTGTAAGAGGAAGGTAATACTGATGTGACTTTGAAATCTGAACATGAAAATTGCTACATAATATTGGAGTCATTCCTAATGTTGTTTGTAGTACAATAGCACCTACTCATTTTAACTAAGCCTATAGCCCTATTATGCTGGGTGCTATCCATGCACATAGTCCTAACCCAACTCCAAAGACGGTAAAGCTAGGAGAGAGGAAATATTATTATCCATTTTACCAAACTTGTAGAAATAAAGCCCAGAGAGAGTAAAGTTCTGGTTCGGCACAGCTTTTAGTGTCAACTACAACAAAAAGCCTTGGTGCCTCAAGACATGTCTAAATTCAGGATAAGAATATGAAACCCCCCCATTCAGTTGCTGCTTAACCTTGGAAGTGATTCAACTACATAGATTCTGCCACTGAAGTCCCCTGGGCACCTGGAAGCTCCTTTTTTGGCACATATACAGAATCAGCTCAGTTTTGACAGAACTGAGCAGCATAGGGCCTAGATGACGGTTCATCCTGAGTGGGATCTAGAGATAAGCAGTCACAGGCCTTCAGAACTTTACCTGGTACACGTTCTTAGAGCGTACTCATCCCACACATTGACAGGACTGAGTTCATTTTTACAGCACACATTGATGGGATTGGATGCCGCTTTATTCTTTTAACCTTCATACGTGCCCATAAGGTAATGTCCTACCTGAGACACATATTTTGTACAGTATCTTAAAGTGAATTCATTCTATTTTTTTTTTTTTAGGACATTGCCACTGGCACTGCAGTGTACAATATCCCTCCCCGCATGACTATATCAATAAAACATTGTTAAATTGATACACACACACATGAAAAGGTGTTTCATTTTAACCATGGAAAAATGTGGATTTGAGTTTTTTGGGAACTCCCCTCTTGTCAGCACAGAGGTGGAAAAGGATCTTGGAGTCGTCATTGACTCCAAGATGAACATGGGCCGG
>NW_017728950.1:70515670-70531717 GCF_001723895.1 Crocodylus porosus
CCTGGCTCGTCTGAGCCCAGAGCAGAAGGACTTCCTCGACGCTCGTGGTCTTCCATCCCTCTGAGTTACCTGGGGTTATGCCCAGTGACACCAACAGAAGTGAGGACAAGGAGCGAAGGGACAGCAGAGAAGAAATAGAACAAAGTCATACTGCAATATAACGTACACTATGGATTCTCTTTCAGCAATAAGGGCTTGACATCCCCCATGCCCCTTTTACCTGCTCTCAATAAGCCCCTGCATGTGTAGTTTACAAACAGCATCCACCCACATCTGGATTGCCTGCAAAGGGTGGATGCTTGTCTCTGGCTTCTGTGCCCAGGAGGGTGCTACCTGTCATAGGGCAGGGTGGAATTGTTGGTGTCACAGCGTAGGTGGACAGGCTTGTCTTTGATTGTTATTTATATGCATTCAGCAGTAATCAGTTTTTTCTTTTTTTCTGCTGTCCAGGATGAGAAGGCAACTCATATGCAGCGATGAAGTCTGCCTTGTACAGTTAACCGGAGATGACAGCAACACATCCACTGATGAAATCTTATCCCAAGGCAGTGAGGATGCTGACTTTGTTCCAGACATGGGAGACTGTTCAGAGAAAGAAGACCATGTGTCTATGGAAGTTTCATCCAGCTCAAATGAGGAGAAGTTGGTGCCACAAATGATGCCAACACTTCCAGTGCAAAAGGGAAGAGGACCAGCCAGGAGCTGCCATGGAAGACAGAGGAGAGCTACACCAGGACTTGGAGGAGAACCGCTGCCCCACCCCCCAGAAAACACTGCAGATGGTGACACCTTTAGAGGAAGGAATGGCAGTGTGGGGAAAACATCCACAGCTAACATATCATCAGAGAAGAGCCAAGGACATAGCCCATGAAAGTGCTGGACCAACAAGAGAACTTAATAAACACACAATGGTGGAAACATTCCACCTGTTTCTCACAAGATACCCTGGCTGTTACCATCACAGGAGATACAAACAGAGGTGGAAAGAAGATTCAAGGAGTGGAATCATTGCCTGAAAACAGAAAGGAGTGAGAAAAGATGGATGAAACAGAGCTGAAAGCCTACATCGGCCTCCTACTGCTGAGTGGCCTATACCACAGTGGTCACAAGGCAATGGAGGAGTTGTGAGAGCAACATACCAGGCGTCCTTTCTTCCATGCCACCATGAGTTTAAAATAATTCTGTTAGATCACCAACTACCTGAGCTTTGAAAACAAATGGACATGTGAGGAAAGAAGAGCTGTGGACTAGCTTGCTGCCTTCAGAGATATTTGGACACAATTTGTGGAGCAGCTCAGGAAATGATATATTCCAGGAATACCATGGATGGTTAATGAGCAGCTCAGGGGGGTTCTTTCCCTTTGGACAGTATATACCCAGCAAGCCTGCCAAATATGGCTTGAAAATTTGGTGGTGCTGTGATGCAGCAGCATCATTCCCCCTGCCTGGAGACATCTGCGTGGGCAAGCAAGCAGAAGATCTACGCCAAGGTAATTTTGGTGCCTAGGTCATCGAAAAACTGGTTCATCCCTCATACAAGCTGGGAAGGAATATTGTGGGTGACAATTTTTTCACAGGTACCACTAACCTGGCAGAAAGACCGCTACAGCACGTCTTGACCTACGTGGGAGGTACAGTTCAGAAAAACAAAGCTGATATCCCAAACAAAACGCAAGCAAATCGAAGGAGGGAAACTTTTTAATCCATTTTTGCTTTTGACGGGGAACTCATCCAAGTTTCCTATGGTTCAAAGAAGTCCAAAGTTGTGCTGTTGCTGTCAAACATGCACCATGACCTGTCAGTGGATGGAGAGCACAGAAAGCAGGACATTATCCATGACTACAATAAAAACAATGATGGGGTGAATAACCAGGACCACTTAGTCTGTATGACAACCTGCAGATGGAAAATCAACAGGTAGCCAATGGCACTATTTTTAAATATGCTGGATATGGCTGCCTTTGCCAGCCTCATCATTGGCTAGGCCACAATGCAAACTGGAAGCAAAGATCACATTTAAGAAGATGGCCCTTTTTTTCGCAGGAGCTTGGAGAACAGTTGATCGACGGACTAATAAAAGAAAGCATGATGTATACACATAATCTAAGTCCATCAAGTCTGGTAGGACTGCCCTAAATTACTAATTGCCACAGTGCACCCCAGTAGAATCTTCTGCAAGCATCAGTGGATGTTGTGCTTTTTGTCCAAGGACAGATGACCACAAAACCTGGAAACAATGCGAAGATTGTAAGCAATTTGGTTGTGTGCACCACAGTACATCACTGCTGCTTTATTTGAAATGGAATATTTAGTTAAACCAGCTAGGAAATGTTAGCTTGAAAACAGTGTGAACTGCAGACTTAGCAAACTGTTCATCCACATTTAAAATTCTAAAAAAAGTTTAAATTTTGTTCATAGTTCAAGTTAAATAATATTTTGGGCTCAAATCATCATAAATACTCTTTCAAACAATCTGTTTAATAAAGTTTGGGGTACATTTATACTGTTGTCACTGGTTCCATTTTGTTCATGTGGGTGGAGTAACTAGTTATCCCATGAGCCCAATAATGTTAAATTGTGGGGTAACAAATTACCCTATGAGAACAACGGTTACAGTTTAATGAGAATGGATGAGGGTTAAACACATGTGGCAGGCTGCTTGCTGTATGTAATAGACTAGTTTGAGCACGTGCCCATGGCACGGGAAACCCTGGATCAGTTTCCTCCTCTGACTGAGAGGATTCAAGGCCACACCTTCTACCACACAGGAAAATACCCTAAGAGCCAGGCAACAGATGGTTGCGGTTGTGTGGGATGCATGTCTAGAGCATGCCTGAAGAAGAAAATGCATAAATAGAGCTTAAGGGTTGGCCACGCATCCAGGGGGCAGGACAATGGGGGCAGAAGCACCAGGGGCCACTTTCATGGGGGGATGCAAAAGCAGGCACTGTCTCAGCAGTGGCTGACTGAGCTGCTGGGGTTGGGACAGAAGAAGCTGGTGCTGCACCATGTGTCAGCAGCTGCCCTGAGTACGGACCTACCCTGCTATGCCTCTGCCAGAAGTTTCTGTTCTCAGGAAGAAATTTTACCCCATGGGGAATTTGGTAGGGACTGCCTGTGGGTAAGGAGGAGGGCAGAGGGGTTGCCGTCCTCTGCAATGGGGGTGTGACCCTCTTTCTGGGATCTCTCTAGCATATTTTAACAAACCTTGCAGCAGCAGGACATTGATTGCCACGGTCCCCCTGCTTTACCTGTGGCAGGTTAGGGATGTTATGTCTCATGTGCCAGGGTTGCTAAGAGGTTAGATTATGGATTTGTATGGAATGGTTTGGATAGGGATGATCCTGCCTCAGGTACGGGACTGGACTAGATGACTTTTCCAGGTCCCTTCCAGCCCTATGATTCTCATCTGACAGGCACTTTTGCAAACACATGAAGACATGCAGCACATGATAGGGTCTATTTCCCACTGAAAACTGAATAGATATCAAACCTCTCCCACAGAGGTCATCAAATAGTACCTTTTAGTAAGGATCAAACAGATCATGACTGACATGGGTAGGATTTGAAATGAGAGCAAATTAAGAATGAAAAGGGTTTACCTCTCATTGCCATTTCCTAGAGGCTAACAATTCCATTAATTCTTTTTTTTTTCAAAAGCAACCATTTCTTCTAAAATAACAGATTTTCATAGATGAGAATACTTAAATCTACTTCAAATTGGTTCCCTCTTGAGTTTTTCCCCTCTCTTTAGTAATCCCTAATTAGTTGACATTAGGAAAACAAGAAAATATTGGACTGAAACATTTGATTTTTTTTTTCCTCTCTCAAACAAAATAGACAATAAACACAAGACTTTTCAAGTGCATGTGACACTTTCAATCCTTCAAGCTAGAGACTTGCAAATGACAAATGAAATAAATTAGTTACTTCCAACAGTTACAATTTGAAATGAAATCAAAATATTCTGCCTGAATCTTACACAACTCCTTCTATTTAAGTGAGGTAGCTTTAGTGATTATTTATTAGATGCAGGTAGAGAGAAGAGAGATCTACATTAAAATACATCACAATTTTTACTGTCAATCTCAGTCAGCTTCTCTGTATATGACATCTCCTGTGAGGTTACATCTGTATACTCTACTCTACTGCTACTTTTTAATAAAATTCTCTGCTAGGTCTGTTACTTCCGTTGTTTTCCAGAACGATTTAGTTTCTTATGTCATATTCCCTGTCAATTCTCCTTTCATCTGCAGAGTGGTGTAGGTGGTACAATTTTTATTCCATTTGCTTGGTTGTAAATTTTCCATTTTACAATCCATCAGATTAATTTTCATCGTTTAAAAAAAATAATAAATTGCCCAAATGATACTAAAGCAGCTTGCATTTTTGCTCCAT
This sequence comes from Crocodylus porosus, assembly GCF_001723895.1. NCBI lineage: Eukaryota > Metazoa > Chordata > Crocodylia > Crocodylidae > Crocodylus > Crocodylus porosus. The sequence goes on from NW_017728950.1 coordinate 70,520,069, forward strand.
GGGAAATTTCTACAGTTTGAAAAAGTTTCATTTGGAATCAGAATAAATATCGGCATTTCTGACATTGGCATTAGAAAAAATAAATCACAATTTGATTTGGTTTCCAAACTACCAAGGATTCCCCAGATCGTCTTCCAGTTTTAGGTGATTCTTTAGGTTTCTTCTGGACAATCAGAGACAACCTGCAAAGTCCACAACCACAGAGCCTGGAAGCTCAAAGAGCCCTATTTTGAAGTGGGACTCCCAAAACTTTGCAAAGGCATAGCAGAACACCAGAAAACTCATGCATTTCCAGCTGAGGTTCTCAGGATTTCTAGGCTCCCTGCTGCAGATCTGGAAGCCTAGACTCTGTTATTTCCTGTTAGTGTCAGAGCTGCTTTGTCTTCTGACTGTGCAAGAAAGGCTGGAAGGTCTGAGCTATCTAGATCCAAGGCAGTCAGTAGGGTAAGACAGCGCTGGAGCATCAGAATGTAGAACCCAGAACCAAGCCTAAGAAGTGAGCTGGCAGGAAACGGGATATGGTCCCATACGCTTCAGCAGTGATACAAGTCCCAGGTGAAGAAAAGTCCTTGGACCTGGGGTAAGCAATTTTTTATTTTTGGGATGGTGGGGGCACTTTAATGGAGCTTAGCTCTGAGCATGGGGTTGCTTTCAACCTGATCTGCATAGCTGCCAGTCACTGCTTCTCCTCCACAGAACCGTCACCACAGATTCTCTCTGCTGCCTAGCCACTACAGGGACAAATCCCCTGCAGAAGCCCCTTCCACTGGGAAAATGCTGCCTAACTCAATAGGGCTGTGCAAAACGGCTGTGCTTCGATTTGGTTCCGGATTCGACTGTTTCGGAGGACAGTGATTCATTCTGGTGTTTCAGATCACCATCCTGTTTCATCTCAGCCGAATCTCCTCCACATCTGTTTCGAATGGGCTGCAAGCTTCTCACAGACCTACCTGGCTGGGCAGGGCTTGGGGCCCCAGTGGGAAGCAGGACGGGGCTGTGGGTGGCTTGGGGGGGGGGCAGTGCCCTCTGTGCAGGCAAGGAGATCCCCGTGCAGATCTCTGTTCCCTGTCATGCCAGGTCATGGGGCAGGGAAGCAGCGCAGAGTGGCTAGCAAACCTGCTGGTCCCTGCCACACAACATGGCTCTGGAGGGAGCAGAGATCCATGCTGAGGGTCTCCTACCTGCTGCTGCCTACCCCGTGCTGCCCCAGTGATGTGGGGCTGTGTGGGCTGGGCAGCTGTGGTGAGGAGACCCCGGCACAGATCTCTGTTCCCTGTGGAGCCAGGTTGCACTGCAAGGACCAGCACTGCCCTGCCATGTGACCTGACCCTACAGGAAGCAGAGATTTATGCCGGGGTCTCCTCGCCGCTGCTACCCACTTCATGCAGCCCTCATACAGTTGTTTCCCTGCAAGCCCAGCTGCAAAACTCTGAAATTTTCCAAAATGTTTCATAGATTCATAGATTATATAGACTCGGAAGGGACCCAATGGATCATTGTGCCCGACCCCCTGCCCCTGGCAGGAAAGAGGACTGAGGTCAGATGACCCCAGACAGGTGATTGTCAAGCCCCCTCTTGAAGACCTCCAAGTTAGGTGAGAGTACCACCCCTCTTGGAAGCCCATTCCAGACTCTGGCTACCCTTATTATAAAGCATTTCTTCCTAATGTCTAACCTTTTGGACATGTTTGTGAGCCTTCTATTTTGATTCGGATTTGTTGTTTTGGCACCAAAATAGCCCTAAAACTCAAATACCTCAGTTCCACAGGTTGGATAAAATCATTACATGGATCAGATATAGCCTATGGGCCATAAGTGTCCATCCCCTATCTTAGACATTCAGATATATATTTGTATAGTCAAGGTTTTTGCTGACCAGTCCTGGTGCAGCTGATCTACCTTTCATCTATGTATACAGCTTCCTGTTTATTTTGTTTTATTTATTCTGTCGATAGTTTGCATAGTTAGTTGTTAGTTTATAGCCTTTAACACTGAACTCCTGTATTGACTCTTACAGGTGGCATGTGTTGTCTATGATCTACATGGTTGCTGATTGTAAATAAGAACACGATTTGCCAGCTCTTCATGAACCTGATTCACCTCTCCCTGAAGCTGATGAGACTCTTTAAACGGTGACTGGAGCTGGAATGGGCCCAATTTATACTGAGTTTGTTTTCCCCATAGTCCCATTTCCATGTAACGTCTGCAAAGATCTATTTCAAGAAAAAAAGCGATAGCACAATAATGCAATTTACCACACATTTATTATTTCCAGTAGAACTACCATGCAGTTTCAGCATTATTGCTATGAAATGCTTTTCTTTCAAACTATCTATAAAATTACCTTATATTCTCTCTATAATCCCTATCTTTCCCTCTCACATATTAGTGTAATAGAAGTCTTATTTTAAAGCTTGTACCTTTTCCCTCTTTCTGGTTTGGAGATACAAAATTCTCAATACAGGGCAGAGATGGCAACATTTCCCATGTGCATTTTTTCTCTGACCAAATTATTTAGTGTTTAACTTCCCCTCATCTAGGATTCCATTCAATCTCTGTTCTTCCTGTAGAGATATTAGAGATCCATTATTTCTTACAGAGATGTCACTTCTGTGATTACTCCTAAAGGAAATTATGTTCTTTGCCCTATAACTTACTAGCTCTTTCTCTCCTTTTAGAAAGCTATAGCGTTTAATGAAGATGAAGCCAATAGAACTCCAAAGAAATTATTCTACAAACCTATAGAATACATGGTAGTATAAAGCAGTAACTTTCCTATACGTTTTTTCAACCATCCTATAAATTTTTAAAAGGGAATATCTTCTCCGCAGAACAGTTTAGAGAGAAAGAATTTCATTTTCCATGTAATTCTATAGGACTCTCTGAGAAGGGTTATATAACATTAGCCACACATTGTCAGCATACCACATTTCAAATCATAATTATATTCAATTGCCTGGGGTATACTGTCTGTTAACCTTTTCTTGGGATCTTGCTTAGTTCACAATTATCTCTCTCATACACTGATTTCTATATAACAGCTTCTTTTTATTGCTTACTTCACCTTTCTTGGCAGTTCATTTCTCCACAGCTTTTTTTATAGTACTGAATACTTACCTCATTTCTTTCAGGTTCATACATTGTCTGTCTTCTACAGCCTGGGATATGTTGGCCTGTTCTTCCTCGAGAATTTTGTCTCTTGCCAATTTAGAATTGAGGTCCTACAAATGATATCATCTGATGGTTTTTTTTCCCCCTCATGGCAGACCTTATTTTAAGAGTCCTATTTTATAATTCTGTTATTACATTAATCCAGTTCCTTAAATCCTTTTGTGGACGATGGGTGGGGGAAGGGAGAGGTTGGAAGAGACCACTCAAAGGGTTATTACATAATTTTCTCAATTATTTGATATTTTGCTTTCAACTGCTTCATTCAGTCCTCATTATAATCCTCTCACTCCCAGCAGGTATTACATATTATTGGTTGGCAAAGCCAATTTGTAAAGCAACCTTTGAAAACCTTGTTTTTTCATTTTTCCTATGAAATATAACACTGAAGTCCCAATCTTCTACAGTCAATAAAAAAACCTGTGGGATTTTAGGTGTCACCATCTCTAATGTGCTGTGCAAACAGCAGCCCAGATAACTGCATTCTAGCTACCTAAATTGATTTGGATGTTAAACTTCACTTAGTCCCTAAAATCACTGTTGTATGACGTTGCTAGTGAAAAATAGCAACTGTGTCACTACTCCCAAAAGTTGTTTCATTTAAGTGGCAGATTTTCATGGACATGCAACTCCTAAAAAGACTATGTGGCCTTGGCAGTGACATTTTGCCTCAGACTTTGGTATTTCCAAATATTCAAGGGGAAGAGTATTATCTACTGGCTCACTTATTTTTCTGTGTACGTGAAAACATAGGTATTCTCAGAAAAAGCCTAAGGACACAACAAATTAAATCAGCAAAGGGCTCCTTCAGTCCCTTCCTATTACTGGGCTTTCTCATGCCTATATAATTTTGGCCATCTCTCAACTGCCTTTGGCCCTGCCTTGTCCCAGCAGACTGTAACAAACCTGTTCATCTGTTTTATAAAGTTCAGTGAGTTCTGAGAGTTCTTCTACATGACTACCCTTTAAGGATGATGCAGCAAAGAAACAAATTAAAAAAAACAACCAAATGGGGAGAGCCAAAACAGGGGGTAGAGTGATTAAGAGGTAAGAGTGTGTGTGGTTCTGGCTCCATTATGGCTTTTAGGCTGAGTGTTTATTCATGGAGCCCTTGGACTCATGAGCCCTGATAGGTGGTCTAAGCTTCAGTTGCCAACAGTGTGCTGAAAGCCAAGAAACAAGTCTGTAGAAGCAGCCACAAGCAGTCATATAAACTGAATCAGCAATTTAAAAAAACAGGCCCTTTTACTCCTAGTGTACTTAAGCTTTCTGCTCATCAATTAATTTATATTTTTCTGTTCAGTAGAGTAAAATTAATTATTTTAAATACTTATCTTAAATCTACACCTCAAGGTCAGCATGTATCTGTTGGCATTCAGCTGAGTAAATGATCCTTACTGAAAGGTTGCAACCCTGCTGAAGACTTCTTTTATTAAATCTAGTCCATTAATCCAAATGCTAATTGACTCTTTAAAGATGCAGTGGGAAAGCAGAGAAAATCTAAAGTTTCTGAAAAGGCACATTGGAAGCATGATGTTGGTGAAGTCATTCTGTGTCTCCTATGGTAAAAACAAACCTGTGTAATAAAAAAAGTCCATGGGCATCTAAAGGGAAACAAGCTTTTCTGCAGTATGTGACTATATCAAACGTTGTAACTCAGCCCATCTATTCTTCCACTTGCTCTTAGTTTCTAGTATAGTCTTGTGCTAAAAGAGACTTTCAAAACATATATTCCCAAGTAAAACAGCACTTACAGAGAACTTAATAAGCATACTAATTAAGACCTCTGTGAGAGAAAACCCAAATATTAAATATAATAATATGTCATAAATCAAATACTCAGGAGATCTATTTTTATCTAAAAGGAAACAGAACTCTTTATTCTAATCTTGGGGCAATGTCTTTGGCTCCCTGAAATATATGATCTTGTTAAATTAAAGGATTAAAATGAATGCGTCCTTACTTTGGTATCTGCTTACAACTAAATAAATAACATGCTTGTTTTGTCTGCAAACAAAATGAATTAAGTGAAACAAGACAGACTGCATGGACTTGTGGATGTCTCTGTTTTCAACAGAGCCTAATTCTGCAAGCACTACCATACCAAGATAAATATACAAGTCCCGTGTTTTGGTTAGCTATTCATTTGCTGAGCTATGATTTGTGATCAGAAGGATTGCATAATAAAGGATGCCAAAGCATATGCACTATGATTACAAGAGTTCCCATGCCACACACCTTTCTGCACCCATTGCCTCAGGGAAGAAAGGGAAAGGAAACTGATAAGAGGAGGGAGGAGGATTTGAAACTGGCTATACTTCCTCTGCATTTTGCTCTCTTGTCATTTTGTTCCTCACTCCGGGTCTTTGGGGCCATCTTTTTTAAGAGGATTTCCATTGTTCTTCATGAACCATTGTTTTTGCCTGCATTTAGCTCAGAATCTTACTGTTGCTGCTTTCTTCCTAGAGTCACTCACAGCAAAGCTCTCAGACAGTAAACGGCCCACAAGCACACCACAAATATTTGTTTATTGGGAAGGAAAATATGGAGAGACCTACAAAATTGACGTACGTATTATTAACACCAGCTTTGAAAGTGCTGTGGCTGAGCCATGGTAAATATCACTAGTAGTATACTGTTTAAGAGTTTGGGAAGTCATCAACCAGCACTTTAGATCTGAAACACATGACATGACCACAAGCTGCACTTTATGAAATCCAAAACTGTAATATGAAGAGTGACCTAATTTAATTCATGTGATCCCATATGTTACCCTTTCTTACTGGGGGAATAATGCCTTTAATAAAATACCAGCCATTCCCCACCAAGTCATTTATTCTTGGGGACTAATACTTTTCACATTATGATTCATGGATTCCACAGGGTTTTCCTGTACCTTTTACACATCCTATTTGAAAGGGTAATTAACCACAAGTTTAAAATGGTTTCCTATCTTCAGGTGTAATCATGGGGGCTAAGTCAGAGTGTTCCCATGTAGCATAGCTATTTTTCAGGTAGAGCCAGAAAGATGCAAGGCAGAGACAAAATTTTACATTCTAATGCTTACAAGCAACTCTTACCTGCCGTTGTCTAACAGCAAAGTGCTCTTCTAAAACAGGGGTGGGCAATAATTTTGGCAGGAGAAGGGAGTTTTGGTGAACTGTTGTGGGCTGAACTGAGTGGTGCTGACCTGGTCCAGTGTGTCTGGCTGGGGACGGGGGTGGAAGGGGTGCTGGCCTGGCCTGGTGCAGCGGGGGGGGGGGGGAGGGTAGTGTGGTAGTACTGACCTGGCGCTGGAGTGGTGGGCACGGGGGTGCTAGGTTGGCACAGGGTGGAGAGGGGAAGGTGCAATTGATCTTATTTGGCCTCAGCCCGTCCGCTCCTCACCCACCACCAGGGGTACTGAATGGAGTGGGTGGGTGGGGTCTCCATGGAGACTGGCTGGGACCCCAGGGGGCAGGACACGCTTGGCCAGGTGGATGAGATAAAGCCATGGGTGAGCAGGGAGTGGCATCTGGGAGGGGGATGGGCAGGCAGGGCCAGGGCTGGAGCTGGGATCACGGGGCAGTGAAAGCATGGAGTTGGGGCTCAGTAGAGCCATGATCTGCCCTCTGCATGTCCCTGGAACGGGTGCCATTTCCACAGCCAGGGGTGTGTGGGGAGCAAATCATGGCTCAGCCCCATGCTGTCACCTCCCCATGATCCCAGGCCCACCCACCTGTCCCACTCCCAGGTGCTGTTCCCCACCTGCCCACAGCCCGATCCCATCCACCTGGCTAAATATGCCTTGCCTGTGGAGAACCCAGGCTGGCCTCCATGAAAACCCTGCCTACCCACTTGTTTGGTACCCTCAGCAGTCGGTGCAGGGCATATGGGCCGGGATGACGGGGCAGTGGGACGGGGTCTGGCAGCAGTGGCAACACTGGTAGTGGCAGCTAGAAGGAGTTGCCACCACCAGGGCTGCCAGGAAGCTGACCAGCTGATGTGCTACCCCAGCTCCACTGCAAGCCTGGAGGAGGTAGAACCAGGCACACATGCCACGGCTCTAACCCTCATGTTTCCGCTGGGCAGGGCCAAGGGACCCACTGTGGGCCAGATAGGATCCCTTGGCAGGTCAGATCTGGTTCACAGGTCATATTTTGCCCATCCCTGTTCTAAAAGTATTCTATAAATTCTGTTTAATTGGTTTGTTTTGTGCTCAAATTTTCCCCCTTACTGTTATGCATATTTTCCCTCAGAGAATCACAGAGATTATGAACTTCAGAAGCACATGATTAGATTAGCAGCTCCAGTTTTTAGAACATACTGCAAGCTTTTCATGCTGATCTTCTGGACCTTCTAACAAGACCTCTAACAATAATTAACAGCATTGGTATCTTGCTTTAGGAAGCCTCCTCAACTGTGCTTTCCTTTCTACCATCATTCCCAAGCCTTCAACTCTCCTTTATTTGTTCTCTACTTTTCTGACCTACATGAAATGACGATATTTCAAAATCTGTTTCTGTTGTGAATTGGAAAACAAAGTCAAAATATTGAAACTTTTTCTTTCAACATTTTAAATCAAAACAAAATGTTGAAGCTACAGAATCGATAAGTGCACACTGAAAACGGGGGCAGAAGAAAGAAGAAATAGTACCAAGGTGAAAAATACAATTTACAGCTTGGCAAAATCATCATGAACAAGTAAGCTACTTGGCCCCTCCCCCCCCACCATATTGACGGCTAGAATGAAAATATTTGTCATAAAAATTACTTTTTTAGAGTAAGTGGGCTAGTCCTGAAGGCCAGTATACAGGGATGAATAAAGCAGCTAGGTAAAGAAAGTAGATCAAACAACTGAAAATTCTTACTGAGGTGGAGATTATAATAAATGTGAACGCACAGACAAATTTGAGGACTACCTTAGGTGTACTATTCAGGTGAGGTAAGAGAGAAAAAACAGATCATTTCTCCCTACCAAGAAACCAAGACAACCCAAAGGTTCAGAGAAAAGTAGGAAGGACAGAGGACCACAACTCATGCTGACCAGTTATCGTATCAGCAGGGTTCCTGGTTTTCTCCGATTAAAAAAAAAAAATCCCCAATTTTCAGTTAAAAAAACTGACCTGGTCCAGTGTGGCTGGCTGGGAATTTTTTTAAAATCAGAGAAAACCAGGATCCCTGCTTATCAGGGAGTTCTAAGTGACAATCTTGCTTAATTTCTCCCGTGTTCTATGTAAAGAGGAACTCATCATCTCTACAAGCACCAAACTTTTTGGGAAAGTAAGTCCATTCAAATAATTATTAATAGTATAAAACCAGATGATATTCAAAATCCAATCATTCAGTAAATAGTTATGACTCTTGCTTATCTAAGTTGAGCCGTGTCCAAAAAGATGGTTGATGTATTTCCAGTAGCTGAGTGTAGATATGGCTTCACCAACCTTCCCTTCCCTTCCCAACAGGAAGGTCTTAGTAGAGTTCTTTATTATACCACAAACATGGCTCCCTGTGTCAGTCATTAATCGGAGTTTCAGCGGCTATACACAATCACCCTAAACAGAAAACCTTTAGTTATTTATCAGTATTTCCTGGTGCCGTACACTTCCCACACCTAATAACTCAAGCACACTGTAGAAGGCCAGGTGTTCCCACAACAGGTCAAGGCAGACATCTATATACTCAGCTGCTGTTTTAGTGTGCCCCTGGCTATTTCATCTTCCTGACACCTCTGAAGGCTGATACTGGTAATAAGACTCCAACTGAGCTGAGAGCTAAATTCTTTACAATAGTGAAGAGGCCTCCTCTAGTGGTGTTGAAAGTGCGGTGGGACCCACTTCACTACCTCATACATCTAGGATAAAATGCTTGTTGAAGGACTAAATCTCTTAACAGAATACATTTTCTCAGCATTCAGCCAAAACATAGAAAGCAACACAAAAGCTGCCTATTAAAGGATTACAGCTCTTTAAGAAATAATAGAATAGAAAATAACTTCCTGTGCACTACAGACTAATATTTGATCAGGATCATGCATGAAAATATTAAGACCATACCATTTTCTGAGGTCTTACTCACCAAAACAGCACATGGTAACACTACAAGTAGAGAGTGTAAGCCAATGAAGCAGAAAACCGCATCACTAAAATGAGTACTCTGAATAACTGCATTTTGTAATATCACTCTAGAGTAAGACTATCACAGTCCTTTTTCCCAGAGTTCCCACTAACCAACTAACATAATAAAATCTTCTCTTCTAATTAGCTGATCATAGAATCATAGAAAATTAGATCCAAGATTCCCACAGCTAATCCATTACCATAATCTTGTCTCACTCACCAACTAGCTTTTTCCCTCTTTCTATATAGTGTGTGGACTCAATTTGCCACCAGTGACCAAAACTAACTGTATCCAAAAGACTCCACCAACCAGACTCTGTTGCTCTGGTTGACGGAATCAGCTTGCAAATGGAGCAAGGTGCTGTGAGGCAGATGGGATCAAGTTTTGTGATGGCTGGCATTCTGAGGATAGCTGGTATCTGCTGCTCAGATTCAGAGCATTGCTAGTGCATGGATGGGCCCTACCTGTGGGCAGGACTGTCACTCGCACGTTGGACTCAGCAGCCATCAAAGAACCCATTGGCACATATACCCTGGTCTATAAAGAATAATGGTGCAGACTGATCTGAAAGACAAAAGTTTTCTACTGGTGCAGTTAATGGGTCAGATTCTTATTTCTATTCTACAGGTATCTGTGGAAGGTCTATTGTGTGCCATCTAGAGTTGAGGTGTCTCCCTGCAAATGCTAGCGTTTCTTCCTACATTACATTTTACCTGCCATGCCTTTGATGTTATGGGAGATAGGTGTTCAAACACTTTTAGGAGATGAAGGTAGTTATAGACTCAAGACATTGGTTGGACTTTGCAGGGCTCCACCATCCCCATACTCTACCATAACCACACTATGTGTTCCAGGCATGATATTGCTTGCCTCTGAGGCAGTAGTTTGGGTCACAGCCTAAAGGACCCCTGTCTGGAGTCTTCTTCTTAGTTTCAGCTTCTTGCCCCATTCTTCCCTGCATGGGTCCCAAAGAAGCTCTTCTTACATTTAATCCCACCCGTATCTTCAGGGTAGGGACAGACTCGCTCCCTCCTGGGGGGAAACTTTGCCTGTATCTCTATCTTCTTCCAGGTTCCTGGAGTGGTTACCTTCACCCCACAGGGCTGGACTCACCAGATGAGCGGCTTCCTCAGCTCCTGCTGCAACTCTTCACGTCAGCAAAGATTCTTCAATGGTTCTTTCCAGGAATTTGGGTGACTGGAGCTCTCCCTTAAGCTCTGGGGTCAGTTCCCCTCTTCCGTGATCTCAACTGCCTTCTTTCCTTCTCATCTCCCTCACTCTTCTTCTGACCCCGGGCTGCCCTCCCGGTGTCCCGTAAATCTCCCTTTTCCTCAGCTGGGTCCACTGTGGCAGTCCCCCTATTCGCTGCCTGCTTGACCCAGCTGTTTCCTCTTTCTCTTTTTGGCTTTGCCAGTCTTTTCCCTCCAGGTTCCAATCCTGGCAGCTGCATTTGCTGCGGCAGCCTTTGATCTGCCATGGCCCCAGCCAGCTCCTTTAATTATCCATGCCACAGTGTTCTCCCCTTCCTAGCTTGCCGTGGTTCTTCCTGCATCTTGGGGTAAGTTTTCTTCTTTTTTCTCCTTCTCCCTGTTGTTCTTATGGCAGGGTATTTCAGTTACCCTGTCACAATATGAATTCTAACAGGTAGGAATTTACCTGATAGCTTAAAATGGTACTTAAAGGTATGCATTATAATGGTTCAGGATGGGCAGCAGGGGTTAACTGATTTCTAAAAGCCTGGGTCTCACCATACAGTTTTGTCAGCCTTCAGAAGCAGACAGGCTGTCTAATACAGCAAGGCCAATGGATACAGCCTGAGAAACTAGGGGCATCTATCACTCTTTTCCAGAACATGAAATAAGGTGGCACCACCTCACAAGGCCAAAGCAGGGAGGGGCTGGGGCTGAAATTCCTGTTTCGGGAAGGGTATGCATGTGATGGGCTTGGAATATGGTGACAGAACAGAACATGGACAGTATGATGACCACAGAGAGAGACCAATCAGCAACAGCCATAGATGAAGAGTCATCTGAGAAGGAAAGAATACAAAAGCAGAGGCTTGAGAGTAACAAAGGGCCCAGGTCCTCCTCCTCCCTGAGAGAGTTCCCTGTCCCCGTCCCCTGGGAGGGGTCCCTGAGGCCACCAGCCCATCTCATATACCAAATCGGGGGGGGGTGGGGGACAGGCCTTGGCATCTCACCTCCAGGTTGCTGACACACTGACATATGACACCTAAGAGGGAGTCTTCAGAATGAAGCCTGCACCCTGGCCAGACATTTCCTGACTCTGATGATAGCCCTAGCATTGGAAGATATATAGAATTGCTTGATTATTTGTATGGTTTCTTTTCTGTTATCACTGTGTATTAATAAATTTACCTATT
>NW_017728950.1:70531817-70568337 GCF_001723895.1 Crocodylus porosus
TGTCCCCCCTCCGAACAGGGCATGCATGGGTGGGTGCCCCCCCCCCCACAACAAGGCAACATTACTCAAATCATGATTTTCACAGAAACAGTGTGAGAAACAGTGGTTTTTATAATTGTGTGTGGAATCACTGAAAAAAAAATCTTACTAAAAAGTAAAATGCTGGCACCCTAGTGGGAGCCAGCAGCTGGTGTGGCCCAGCCTCACAGCCCACCGTGGTGGGGAAGAGAAGCTCCTCGTACAAAGGGGAGCAGGCAAGAAGGCAGCTGCTCTCTCTTCCCTCTAACTCTGATTGGTCAAGAAAGCTGCCTTTTGTGTAGCTCCACCCCTCTCCACCAATCAGCAGTGAGGGATGAGGCCATGAAAGGCAGTCCTCTTGGCCAATCAGTGGCGGGGGGCACTTGCCATGAAAAGACTGAGAAAATGGCAGTGGGAACCACGAGCAGTCCACATTTTTTTCTTCTTCTCAGTGGGATTTAAGTAGGTCCCTACTGAATCAGGGCACCATCTTCATGGCAGTTGAGAACTCCTGGCAGCACCTCAGAGTTCCTTTGTTTTCAATCAACTTCTGGAAGTAGTCTCCCCTTCACTCTCTTGCTATGTCTTGATGTTTCTTCTGGTTCTAAAAAAGAAAGGCCACCCCAAGGGTTTCCAGATTGGGTCTTTGCTCCAGAGCACCCAGAGGTGAGGAGCTCCTGCCTTAAGGGCTAATTGCATGGCTCCATACCACCCCTTCACCATGCTCCATGCCTCATGAGTTATCTGAGTATTGTTCCCTTGGTTGCAGTCTCAGCCAACTCAGCCTCCACCCCTTTAATGTAGGTAGGCCATCTAGCTTAGACCCACTGGGTTGGGCTCAGCTTTGAGGCACTAGCTCTAATCAATCTCTTCTCATCTCCAGACCCCTGGCACTGTATAACAGTGCCCCTCTGCTGCTGGACTCTCCAGCCCCTGCAGCAGCACCATTCTGAGCATTAATGAGGCCTCCACCTCCCCTCACAGCCTCATCCCAAAACCACCAGATGAAATTGCAACCTAAACATTAATCCCCTGGGCAATAACAAAGGAAAAAAAAATATATATATATAAGGGAAGCAGCATGCCTGCTTCCCACATCTGTCTGGGTCACTGTCTGGTGCCCCAGCCAGCAGAGCTCATTTCCAGGTTCCTGGGGCATTCAGGAGCCTGCACTCTGTCACAGCCTGGGCTGGCTGTTCCATTTAGCCTGGCCCAGGTTTATATAGCCCTGGTCTGAGCTCTCATCTGGTCAAGTGACAACCCCAGTCAGCTGACCAGTCTGCGGGGCTACCCTTTAACCCCTGCTCTGCTGCTTTCTGAAGACTCTGGCCTTAAATGGGTCACTCTGCTTCCTAGTAACAGGGCTAGGGTTCCCTGTTACACTACCAGTGTTATTCAGCCTCAACTTGAACAAATCTTCTCTAAACTTGAGAAAATAGTTAAGTCTCCATAACCTTTAGTCTTTAGCTTCTCTACTGAGATTGTAGATTTCTATTAGCACTTCAAATGGTGGTGGTTATTCTGATGTAAGGTACTAAGAACTCTTTTTGATGGAACAGCTGTCCATTGGAAAATGTAAGCTCATCAGGCTGAAATGTTTCACCAGAACATACAGATTAAAATGAAATATTCTATGGAAAGTGTCCAAAGTGAATATTTTCAGTCTTCTTGTTTCATTGCATTAAGTATGTTTTACACTGATGTTTATAGATTGTACTTCATGTTATGCTATATTTTAATGATAGAATGCTTCAACTTTTTCAAAATTATTTCCTTCTATACTTCTAAATGTTTTTCTGGTCCAGAAACAAATTTAATATTTCACATTTTCATACCAAATTTGAAGGGAAAAAAATGTTTTTCAACCAGGCCTACTGAGAACTGGTAGGGTTTCTAACTCTTTGTATAACCCACCATGTCAAATAATAAAGCTTTGTCCCCACCTTGTAGAGTTGCCAGTTGTCGATGTCATCTTCCTGGACTTCCAGAAGGCCTTTGACACAGTGTCCCGCCCAATTCTGGTGGGCAAACTGGGGGATTGTGGCATTGACGAATGCACAGTCACATGGGTGGCAAACTGGCTTCAGGGGCACACCCAGAGGGTGGTGGTGCACAGGTCGATGTCAACCTGGAAGGGTGTGGGCAGCGGGGTCCCCCAGGGCTCAGTCCTTGGGCCGGTGTTGTTCAACATCTTCATTAGCGACCTGGACAAGGGTGTGGAGAGCACACTGTTCATGTTCACTGATGACACCAAGCTGTGGGGTAAAGTAAATACACCAGCAGGCAGACTGGCAGGCATCCAGGCAGACCTGGATAGGTTAGAGAAGTGGGCAGAACTGAACAGGATGCGGTTCAACAAGGACAAGTGCAGGGTGCTGCACCTGGGGAGAGGGAACCAGCATTATGGTTATAGGTTAGGGGCAGCACAGAGGCAGAGAGGGATCTTGGAGTCAGGATTGACTCCAGGATGAATATGAGTCGCCAATGCAATGAAGCAATAGGCAGAGCCAACTGCACCCTGTCATACTTCAACAGGGGAATCGCTAACAGGTCCAGAGAGGTCTTGCTCCTTGTCTATGCGGTGCTGGTCAGGCCACAGCTGGAGTACTGTGTCCAGTTCTAGGCACCGCACTTCAAGAGGGACGTGGAGAACCTGGAGAGGGTCCAGAGGAGGCCACTCATATGGTTGGGGGCCTCCATGACCAGCCCCATGAGGAGAGGCTGAGGGACCTGAATCTCTTCAGTCTCCGCAAGAGGAGACTGAGGGGAGATCTTGTGGCTGCCTACAACCTTATCAGGGGCCAGCAGCAGGGACTCCGGGAAAGTCTGTTCACCAGGGCCCCCCTTGGAGTCACTAGGAACAATGGCCACAAGCTGAGGGAGGATAGGTTTGGGTTAGATATTAGGAGGAACTACTTCATGGTAAAGGTGGCCAGAGCCTGGAATAGGCTTCCCAGAGAGGTGGTGCTCTCACCTTCCCTGGAAATCTTCAGGAGGAGACTGGATAGGCACCTGGCTTATGACCCCTCTCAGCCCCAGTGCTCCTTCCTGCCCATGGCAGGGGATCAGACTAGATGATCTGTTTAGGTCCCTTCCAACTCATTGATTCTATGATTCTATGATACATTTATAGACACTCCCTAAATAACCATGCTAAAAATGTCTTTCCATAAAATCCATAAAATACTTTATCTGTCCTTAAGAATACAAAGCCAGATTGGAGTTCAGTGGGGACAAGGAAGCTGGATGCAGTGTTGATACACAGACAGAGCACAGCAGTGCCACCTGGTCTCCAAGTGAGAATGCAACACTTTGAAGGGAGCTCTTCTTTGCAGCTCATGGGACTCTGTAGGTCCTTCCCAACCATCAACCATGTGCTGGTACTGTGTCTGGCCTGCTGGGTTGCAGGTAGGCAGACAGTCTTCTGTCCTGGCACAGACCCCTTCTTCTTTTGGTGGTCTGTGTCAGGATAGAACAAGTGGGACTGGCAGATATAAGCTTGGAGGGTGGGTCAACATGGTGTAGTCAGTAGTCAGTGCCACCAGGGTGTGGAAACGAGTAGGGGATCTCTGGGGTGGTAACACCTAGGTGTAAAACCGTTGCTAAAGTCAAGTTGTGTTGCCAAGCAAAGATTTTTTTTATTTTTTTTTTACTGATAACTTGCAAACTTTTTATTGAAAGACCAAACTCTTTTTGGTTTGGATCTGGCCCTTGTTTTACATCCAATTCTGGGCTCCAATTCAAAAAGGACATAGAGAAGCTTGAGAGAGTCCAGAGGAGAGACACACACATGATTAGAGGGAAAGAAAACAGGCCCTATGAGGACAGATTGAGAGCCATAGCATTCTTCAGCCTGGAGAAGCAAAGGCTCAGGGGTGACTTGGTGGCAGCCTATAAGTACTTAAGGGGTGTCCACCAGCACCTGGAAGAACATCTATTCACCAGAGCACCCCAGGGATGACAAGGTCCAATGGTCACAAACTCTTCCAAAATCATTTTAGGCTGGACATAAGGAAAAACTTCTTTACTGTCCAAGCCCCCAAGGCCTGGAATAGACTCTTCCTCAGATGTGGTGCAAGCACCTACTCTGAAGAAACATTTGGATGCTTGCTGGGATCCTTTGACCCTAGCTGACTTCCTGCCCCTTGGGCAGGGGGCTGGACCCAATGATCTTGTGAGGTCCCTTTCAGCCCTAATGTCTATGAAATCTGTATGTCAGCAAAAACATATGTCAGTAAAAAAGCTTGGTTGTTAGTAAAAAAAAAAAAAGATGCAGATTGTCAATAAAAAAAAAAGTCTTGGGTTGGCAAGCCTATTGTCTTGGCTGTGTTAAATTCCAGCAGATGTATTTAAACCAAAATTTTCCATGAATCCTATCACCAAAGTATTTTAATAGTATAAATTATTTATCTAGCCCCTCTTTAGAACATTATTTATCCTAGAACCTTTCCTTAAAGCCAATTTTAGAAAACTGATAATATGATCAATCTAATCTCATATTGTTTATGTTCTTCCTGCTATCCACTGTGAAGACTTCTGTTGTTGGTTACTCAGCCCTAAACTTGACAACAGTTTTTGCTCACATGGGAGATCTGAATGACATGCTCAGGATTAAAGCTGACAAACAAGACTTAGCAAAAGGGAGCAGAAGAAACAATGGAAAATAGCCAGAAAATGCTATATATATTTGCTGGTGATTCCTTTTTTCTTCCCCTTAAAGAGACCTGAAAACTAGCATCAAAGTATCATTTCAAATATCTGGTGGTTCTCTTTCCTTAGCAATAAATCTTTTTTGGAGAGACTACATAGCTTTGTAGTTTTGTTCCAGATCAGCTTCTTACCCCATGAAACAAGGCACTTTCCTTATTATTCCTTACATAAAGAGAACGTTGCTTTACAATCTTGACCACTCCACTCCAGAAAAAGAAAATCCCCCAAACCCTCAGCAAACAAACAAACCAAAAAGTTGAGAGTAACCAAACATGTTGAGAGTAAACAAGAAAGATCCCTTCTACCACTCTTCTTACTCTCATAGGCACCATGGTTGGAAGGACTCCCCAAGTGTATATGAGCAGGATACTATCAATTTAACCATTACTGTTAAAGCTACACTACAGATTAATTCCTACTATAACAAGCTTGATAGATTAATTTAAGAAAATATCAAAACAGATATGAATTAAAAATGAATTCAAGGATCAGATTTTTAAAGTATCAGAAGCAAAAGAATGCTTGCAAACATGCACATAATTACATGCTTAATTTGTATGCATGATTATTGTGCTTTCATGTGAAGCCCAGAAATTGAAACTCAACTTACCATTTGTATGTATGACACTTGATTTTGAATTTGCAATCACAGTAAATGCACACTGAAGTTAAGCATACAATCAGACATGCATTTTGACATGGTACTGAGCTTCTCATATTGGTATAACTAGTTCAGTAACAACTACATTCTTCTCTTGAATAACACAACTCCCAATATCCTGTCAGAAGTGCACAGAAGGGCAGAATTTGCTGTATGTGCTATCATAATACCTACATTTTTTAATTGTATTATTTTTACTATGTAAAAAGTAGCTGAAGAAATTAACTTAGAAATAAAATTCATTTATCTAATGTGCCTTTACACAGACAAGTTATTTATAAATCATTTAAAGTAGAGTTTATAATTGAATTGCTAAGTGGTGCTTAAATAATGTTGAGAATCCAACACCATAACATGGTACTTCTACAATAAAACATTCTTGTGCTCTAAGAGGCCTTTCTTGTTTCTGTCCTTCATATTCATCCATGGGAACAAAAAAAAGGAGGAAAATCAGGTTTTGAAAAGAAAACTAGAAGGCAGAGATGAAAATGAGAAAATGCACTGGATCAATTAGGAAGTGAACTAGAGAGACATTCAAATAATAGGGCAAATAACCTTTGATATTTTAGTATGGAACAGAAAAGAAGAAAGAAGCTTAAGAAACAGGAAATTCTAAGAAAAGAAGATTGAGTTGGAACTGGAATTTTATATTCAGGACTTATTCAGTTGCACAGATTAAGAAAGTCAAACCAGACAAGATAAAAAAAGGCAAAACTAACAGGTTCTTTACATGTGACAGGAGTATTAACACTGGGCATGTGCCTTTCAACCATAGGCCTCAGAATATTTCATATAAGCAGGTATTATAGCCCCCTTTGAAATTCAGACACTTTAATATAATTATGCTCTAATATTTCTGTATTAAATAACTCCAATGTCTTATTAAACAAGTCATATACTTTAACAAACGTGATCGCAAACTGGCATTTAACATGCAAATTGAATGGGCATTATTGGAAACATTTTCTTTAGGTTAAACTCCTAAAAGCCCCATACCATATAATTCTGTATGTAAATCCCATTCAAGCTGCATGTGATTTGAATTCTATGTTTATCTCATCCCATTCACAAAAGGGAGAAAAAGTTAGCAAATACGAAGTAAAGAACTCAGAAAAGGGGAATACTGCCACGTTCACTTTGTCTCCCTTACAGAGCATATATACACAATGAGGTTTTAGAGGCTAATGTGCCAAGGGAAGAGAAGCAGCTGATGTAGGTTTTCCTTCATGCCAGCCAGGCAGATTTCTGCCAGGTGCAGTGTTGCTGTTAGTAGAATTAACTTCTCTACAACTGCACCTGCCCCCATCCTAGAAAGATGACAACACAGAGACACAATGAAAAGATCCAAAGAGCTTCAGGAAGCTCACAAGGACAGCCCTTTTACACAATGAAAATGTTATTCACTTCAGATCCTCATGACTTACTAAAATATAAGGCTATCTACTTTCAGGGCATGTCTACATCAAAGCAGCAGCAGATTAAAGCTGAAACATTTCCCACTTCTACCTGCACACTCCAAAACCTGAAATATGCCAGTGAGGCTGCTCTAAGATCACCCAGCATCCTCTCTCAAGCAAGATGGAGATCAAAATCTGGAGAGCTACCAGGGCTGCTTCACTAGAATACTTACGGGCTTGAAGTGGGCCTGTGAGCATGGATAGATTTCATGGATAGGCTCAGATACATCCCCTCTGGAGCACACTGCCACTGCAATATAAACACGATCTGTGAACTTTGCAACCTGTAGAAAAGTATTTAGTGGTCGGATCCAAACAGGGTTTAGGCAGAATTTAGGTCTCTAAGTCATAAAAAGCAATCCAGATTGACCCTGTCTCAACAGCCACAAAACTGAAGAGGCACTTAAATTAATTCGGTCCTTCCATTTTGGCTTGAAATAATCCTTAGATGGTGAGACTAAGGCTCCTGGGCATCAAGATCAAGCACCCATGTGCACTGGTCCTGCCTAAATTCCATTTTGACCCAGATTGAAAGTGAGAGTCATGTAACACCATCGAAGTCACTGATCTTCGAGACATCTACAGAACATACCTAACACCCACAGCAGCGTCCACCTGTGTGAAAAAACACCAGTCACATTCACTGTAAAATGTAAAAGGGAGTGCTATGTGCCTTGCATATAATAACCTAGTGGTTACAGAACCTGCCCCAGAAAATGAGACCTAGTGATTTAAGGCCCTTACCTTAATTCTAATTTCAATCTTTTATTTCATAGAAGAATCCCATAAACCTTAGGCTATAGAATAGCCAGGGTATAGACACGTGCCACCCTTCCTGCTGAAGCAGACCCACTGGTTAGCTCTGTGGCACTCCCTGCTTGGCATTTATGCGATCTGAATTGCCCTTTGGAGGTGGCCAATTCTGACCACTAAGGATCTCAGGCATCTAACCTTGTAGATTTAGCACATAAGTACTGCAACACCTAAGTAGAAGCACCTATGGTAATGATTTGGATCTAACAGTGCTGAGGATGGCAATTGAGAAGTTAAGAGCACTACCTTTATTTTACCCACGTTTCTTTCAGAGTAGATATTGACCACAAGAACAAAGCAATTAATAGGCCTCAAGGTACACAGGCAAACTACAACCTCTCAAGTCCTTCCCTGTTCCAATGCCAGGGAACAAATTCCTTTTTACATATTGGGAGGAAAAAAGGAGAGTCAAGTCTCAATTCCTTTAAATTTTGGAACGAAAAGTGTCACAAGTAGATATAATTCCACTCATGCTTTTATTCTGGATCACATCCCAAACTAGAAGATGACTGTCTTCCAGTTGTGCTCCACAATTTCTTAAGAAAAGATCTTGTGGTATTTCCATTTTCAGAACAGGCAACAGCATATTAATATTGGTTGCTCTTCCAAGAGTTTAATTTAGAGTCTTGGCCTGGAATCTGAAATTTTAGGCATTGGGGCTGAATTATCATGGCTTTTGAAAAAACTAATGATGAAGTTTTAGTTTTGTTGTCAAACCCAAAGGTAAGAGAAATATCATTTTGGGTTGAATTAAAATGAAGTTTTAGACAGGTTGGCTTTTGATTTTGACCCAATTTTTCTTTGTTTTCAGGTTATTCAGATCTTTCTTAATTTTTTCTAAATGAGGTCAATTTTGAAATACAAATTCTATTTAAAATGAAAAAATAACTTCAAAAATAATAAAATTTAATGTTTCGATATTTTCCAAAAAATCTCCATTTTTTCATGCAAAATTGCATTTCCTGGTATCTTATTATTTAGCCTGAACATTACAAGGCAGGTGTAAATTGTCAGTTGAAGTAAATGGAGTTATGATGACTAATAAGATTTGGAATCTAGCCCAAGCATGAGGAAAGGGATATATGTGTTTATTCTTATTTAATAAATCACTTATGAGCAAACTGGTACAGCCACCTTTTAATTTTAATTTTTAAATATTCTAGTCACATGAGGTACTGTTAGTTAAAATCCTATTAGCATTCAAATTAACTATCTTAATTAATCTATCTCTATTCATGGATGGATCATAGAACTAGAATACACTCCAAAGTACTATGATTATTACTTCTTTGTAATATGAAGACCCCAGCTAAACTTAGGACAATGTTGGGCTAGGCCCTTTACAATAAATTAGTAAACATTTGGGGTCAGGAGCCTTCTTTCTTTTGATAAGAGGAGTTGCTAGACCACAGATAGAAAAAGCAATAATAACAACAGATACCTGAAGAGATTGCATTGTAAGTAATGGAAGCTAGAAAAGCCAAGGAGATAGTCCATTGCAGCTGGAAACTGATGTTCATTTGTGCAAGTCAGTGAATAGGAGGAAGACTCAAGACTCTGTCCATTCTTTGCCTATATATATCCCTGTTCTATGCAGAAAGTAGAAGTGTATACACTTGCACCACTTATTCCTTTCTACAGGAACAAAAGTCTATGCAACTCACATAGAGGCTTGGAAAGCATTCTTATTCTGTAGCATGGTCATGTAGGTCAACCCATGATATCCCAGTTCTTATTAAAGAAAGCTACATAATTAAACATAGCTAGATTATCAACACTTCCACTTTCCAGTCAGAAGGCACAGAAATCAATGTGGCAGTAAATACTTCAACAGATTACAAGTGCGGGGGGGAGTGAGAAGGGGAGGAGAAGTACACTAGTGAAACCAGAGGTTTTCTACCTTGTAGCCTTTGGCTAGGGACAGAAGCTACACATAAACTGGTTTAAGTGAAGAGAAACGGGTTTAAACTTGTAACAGAATAGATGCTCAGTGCACATAAACCAGTTTCAAAATACCTGAACTGGTTTAAGATAAACTTTGTTGAATGTAGTATCAGACTTAACTGATTTGGGTCAAACCAGTTTATGAAATTTCTGTCCCAGACCCCTTCCTTCCTGGTTGAAGTTAAATCACAGTTCACCAGCATGCTTTCCAGCCCTGGGCTGGGCTGGGCTGTTTTGTCTGCTCCAAAGAGCAGGGTTGGCCTCGCCCCTATCCTCCCTAGCTGGTGCAGTGAGAGGTGGCTGACAAGGGTAGGGAGAGGACCTAGGCTGGAGATGCAACCCAGTCTATGGGGGGGAGCTGCCGCACCCCAAACAAAACCTGGCTGGGGTCTGGTTCCAGGGATGGGGGCGTTAAACACCCTTTCCCCCCACTCAAACTCACTGCTAGCTGCAACTGTGAACTACAAATCCCACAGGCAACTGGAAGCAGGAAGAGGAAGTGATGAGCAACCTTGCAGAGTTCTGCTGCTGTAAGTCTGGTCTGCAAAACCCAGAGACCTTGGGGGAAGCAGGAAGAGGAAGTGAACACGCAGCCAGAAAGTCATGATCTAGTGCCCCCTGGCTTCTGGCCTGAGCCACTCTATGTGACCTGCATTTCTTGTATCAAAGGTAAATAAATGTCTGTTCACTTCTGTTTCAGTTTAATCTGTGTGGGCTAGACTAACCTGCAAAAACTGAATTGATTCAGCCTCAGGCTTTTTGACCATCTGTAGCTAGTTCTGAGACTGGGTGAAAGAGCATGGATATACCTCCCTTCCCAAGCACCACTAAGCAATGCCAAGAAAGCAAAAGAGGAAGCAAATTCAAACTCTATTGGTAAAGCAAATTCACATCATGTTTTGAATAGATAACTCCAAGCCAAATTGCTTAGGCAACTGTTCTCCTTCCTTCTTCACTATTTAGTTCAGGCTTGCTGGCCACATAGAAGTCTAGATTCTTTGGAACAGGTTCTGAATTCAAATCACAAAACTATGTAACCAAGCACCCATGTAAATGAGTAAAGAATTTGGCTTCTTAACTAGCTTCAGAAAGTTGTCTCTGACATGAATTGCAATGAGTACTTTGTCTCCCCTCACGTTGTGGTATATTATATTTTAAGACAGCAACTAGCAGGATGAATGATGGCTGCAATCCCTGGTGAGATGTGAAGAGACCTATTAATGGAAATAGTCCCATATATATTAAACACACTGAGAAACTTATTTTTAAAATATGCATGGAAATGCAGTACCAGTGTTATTCATAAAGTCATGTTTGTTAGACGAATGGTCTGAATTAAGCCCCAAGCACAAGGCTTTCTTGGGAGAAACCCTTTATTAGAGGACCCTTCAAGGTGCTAATCTATTTTATGACAATATCTAGAAGCAGCTTGGGTGTTTGTAGTATAAGAAGAAAAACCTACCTTATTTTTAACAGCTTTTTAACAAAGGCTCATTTTGTCCTAACTTGAAGTTTCTTAACCCTTGCTTTTGTGGGAGCAAGTCAGACCTTGAAACGTGTTTAAATGTAATTTCTCACATAATATCCATGCTTCCTTTTAAAACTCAAGTAGCAATTTAACTACCTGGACTTTATTATATATTCCTGTTTCAAAACTCACCTCCAATTTGAACACGGTTTGTCTTTCATTTCAATCCAGTTTCTATGACTCAAGCTCTCATACTAGACTAGAATATGGTAATAGAGGCAATTATGTCATTGAGTATGCAGCACAGCTCTCAGGTTAAGGTTTCACACCTGGGTGTCATTATTCTCTCCCATATCAATTTATTATTTAAGGACTTATTATTTGAAAGCTCTTACAGTGCCATGGCAATTAGAGTTGCAGAAATTCAGTCTGCATTAAGTGTATTTATTTTGCTTTCTTAGCTTTTTATACCAGAATAATTAATTTTTTTTCTAATGTAGTAGTAGTAGATTGTTTTGAAATTACCAGTACTGTACACCTCCCCTTTAATCAGCACCAGAAATGAATATTAACATACATGTAGATCCATGTTGTATGCATACACACAAAGCTTAGGAAGACAAATAAATGTTTTAAAAACACAGAAAAGTATTTCAGTTTTATCCACATTTGGTAGAGCAAATTGATTTTTCCATCTTGTAGCACTAAGTGCAGCAGTGAGACTGTAGAAAGTTACACACTATCTTATCATGAAATAATGCTCCCCAGGCTTTAAAAAAGGAACAAAATCCATTCCATTTTAGTAGCATTAATAAATATGGTATCAATGGTATATTATCCAAGCCTAGAACTATAGCCCACAGGAAATCTAAAGTTCTAGAAACATATCAAGGCTGATTTATGGGAGTTTTTCCTGTTTAAATGCAATGGATACAACCACTATTTTCCCATTTTTTGAATATTATTAACATGTAGCTGTGAAAAGCAGAATTACTAGTCTATTTTATCAAGAGCATATTTACATCTCTTAAAGCCTTTGTTGCTGCTGGAAAATTAAGATTAGTATCAATGAGAAAAATTTAAAGGGGACATACAATTAGAGTCTTGGTACTTGTGAGAATATACAGAAATGCTGAGAACATGAACATACAAATTCAGAGCTTGCATGTAATTAACATGACTCCCAAATAAGAAAACTGAAGCTATTGTCAAAAATTAATTTAACTGATCATAAGAAGTCTAACTCACTATCATACTGAAGGGGGAAAAAAAAAAAGGGTTTATAGCAGGAAAAGCAACTTACAGACTCCCCATATTTTAACACACCCTGGGCATGTCTACATGTGCCAGAGTTAACTCAGCCCAATGTTACCATCTACACATGTGTTTAAGTGCAGTAATTTACCCCACCGTAGGATAGTACCACTGTTTGATGGGATTATTTTACACTGGAGTAAATTAATCTATTGCAACACATGTGCAGATGGTGATGCTTTACTGTGAAGTAAATTAGTCTACTGTGCAGTAAAGTGCACATGTAGATAAGCCCACTGATACTTTCTTCCAGTCTTTCAGCATTTACCTCAAAAAAATGTGTACCCATTTACTAATAATTTATACTTATTTACAAATTACTAATAACTACCATAAGGTCAGGAAAACAGACCTTATGATGACAGGCTGAGAGCCATGGAACTCTTCAGCCTGGAAAAACGCAGGCTCTGGTGGCCACCTATAAGTTTACCAGGGGTGCTCACCAGGATCTGGGGGAATGTTTGTTCACCAGAGTGCCCCAAGGAATGACAAGTTTGAATGGTCACAAACTCCTCCATGACCGTTTCAGGCTGAACGTAAGAAAGAACTTCTTTACTGTCCGAGCCCCCAAGGTTTGGAATAGACTGCCACTGGAGGTGGTTCAAGCACCTACTTTGAATGCCTTCAAGAGACATTTGGATGCTTATCTTGCTGGGATCCTATGATCCCTGCTGACTTCCTACCCCTGGGGCAGGGGGCTGGACTCAACGATCTTCCAACATCCCTTCCAGCCCTAGTGTCTATGAATCTATCAAACCATCACACCTTAGACATTGCCTCAAATAGGGTTTCATGAGGCACATCTACACATTCATTAATGCACCGTAATTACAGCACATTAAATATAGTACCTGTAATTACACGTACCGACTTAATTGGTAATAGCACTGGCACACACTTTTTTGTGATACTAATGAGCAGTAGAATTATTCTATTGTGCCTTTAGTGTCTCATGTAGATGCACCTAGTGGGTGCATCTACACGAGACACTACATCATGATAATGACAAGCTATGGCAATGTAGCTATGGCAACATAGTGTCAGCAGGCAAAACCATGATGCCGACACTACTGTAACAATGAGCTACATCACTGCTCATTGCTACAGTGGTATAGTGTCCAAAAATAACAGTGTGCCGCTGGGACTGTGCGGTATTAGCAGGCACTGTTCAGTCATTTAGTACTTGCGTAGCAATAACAGCAACATAGCTCGTTGCTACAGCACAGTAGTGCCGGCATCCCGGTTTGTACCGACTGATGGTTGCCATAGCAATGAGCTATGTGACCATAGACCATTATTACGGTGATGTAGCATCTCATGTAGACGCACCCACTGGGTGCATCTACATGAGACACTAAAGGCGCAGTAAACTAATTCTAGAGCAAGTAGTAAATGACTGCACAGTACTAAATGTGCAGTCAGAGGCATATGTAGATGCACCCAGTAAGTATGTCTAGTTCTAGTTTGCTATCAGGATTCATATCTATTTAATTCTGAATATACTTGTCTTTAGTCTTTCCTGCTCTGCATTTTATGTTATTGTAATAAAAAGCTCAATAGAAGTGGTATTAAAATAAAAAGAGAGGAAAGAGAGAAGTGACAAGCAGACAAGTAAGAATGAATAGATATACATGTCCAATTCAGAAAAGCAGAAAATGAATTATTAAAGTTCACCCTACCATGCTCCCAAACCCCATTTCTCACTGGATTTTGATTTCCTCCCTAAGTAGAAGTGGTGGGATATCTGGCCCCAAAATAAACTCGTGGCTGGAAGAAGAAAGGGGTGTGAATGTTTGCAAAAAAAAGGAATGGGAAAATCAACAAGACAAATTCTCCTGTGGTTTTCATGCCAAAATATTCTCCTTGGCTTTCAGCTACGCAAATTTTTGACACAAAAATGGACCTACACAGAAGGTTCAAAAAAGATAGGAAGAGGATATGATCTGAAATAATTTAGTATGAATATGACCATATCTTAAATACTAGATGTGCTCCTCTGAACAAACAACTTAATTCAGAGGAATGGTAGGATGTTATAATGCTGCTCTGAGGAGCCTTAACCTATTATCAGTAACAGCTGCACTGGCTGTCATGCAAAACATAGCTGTTTCAGCTAATGTCTAAGCATACAAGGGACTATCTGCAAACAATGACCTTCATATCTTCATGTGAGAGGACAAGAATGTTGGAAAAGTTCCCAGAACATTTCCTTACACAAAGACCTTATGCCACATGAATATCTCCCTTAAAAAGTAACACTTTTCCAGTGGTACTGAAAGTGGCTCTTTTAGTTTTAAGATACCTGTTAACTATGGTATCAAAGAGCTCTAGCCTGACATGTAAAACATGCACAGCTCACTTTTTATGTGCTCCACAGAAAGAGCAGAATTAAAATGAATGGTCTTAAATGTTCATCTGGGAACTATGTGGTTCACTTATGTTTAGAAACAGATTTTGAGCATTTTTTACTTTGGTAGCCCACAAGACTTTAACAGTATAAAGCAGTAGGTAGAGAAGAGAGAAAACATTGTAATAGACCAACAACTGACCTCTTTACCTCCACTCAAAACTCAAAATGAACCTTACCAAAGGTCAGATCACTTTCCATTTTTCTCCATTTCATTCAGATTCACCTGTATGGAAGAGAAATCTCTCAGTATAGAGAAAATTAATTCAATACTTCTTCCAAGAAGCCATTTATTTCCTGCCTGTTCTTCAAATAGTGGTGGAGATAGGAAAAGGTTGACTTACATGAGTGAAACATATGCTTTTTGTCACACAGATTATAAACCTAATTAAAATGAGAATACACAATGAATGTTTACATATTTCAGATTTTTTTTTATTGTGAAGACACTTAAAAATAATTATTTCCTTCCCAAGATGGTGCTAACCAGACCTAAAGCTGGGCACAAACTACTTCTGCAAGAGTAGATTAAAAAGTATTGCACATTTGAATGAAATTAGGGAATCAGGGACTTTTGGAATTGGCAACAGGAGAGAAATTTTTTTTCTCTGAGGAAATCCATGTTATTGGAGCTAAATAAAACAAAACAAAAGCGTGGTATGCCTCAGCTTCCTAGAATCAAAATGTAAATAGTAATACAAGAAATTAACAGAAGTGGTACAACCTTTAGCCAAATGAATGCTCCTTAGATACTCTGTTTTTTAAAGACAGTATGAGATGCTATAACTGTCTAGATGACTGTGCCATATAATCATTGCTTGCATTGAGCAAATATTACAAAAAGCATTTGAGAATAAACATTTGAAAAAAATTATTCACTGATTTAACAGTTTGTAATCCTTTTGATTCACTTCCTGCAATGTATCACCTACATAAAATGTACTGAAAGCTGTTCTCTGCAAATAGTTTGCCTGTCTCTAATTATGGCTACATTCACAAATTCAAATGACCTGGGAAAATTGCCCCAGATTTCTTCTCTTGGTAGAAAAATTTACCAAGAGATGCCTGAGCTGGCATTCAAATGTTGAGTCCTTGAAGATAAGGCAGCTAGCAGTGCTGTTGTTGAACAGCCAAGGTGCCCCTGTTCACACATCTCAGTGATCTTTGCAAGCTCCCTCAGTCTGTCCAGAGACAGAGTGGTAGCAGTGCACAGGGAAGCCCTGATTGGCCAACTCAGACTGCTCAAAGTCACCTGGTCTCCCTGCAGCACAGTGTGGGATTGTGAAGGGGGCATGGTCTGCTGACTGATCAGCTGGAGCAACAGAGCCCAGAGACTGTCTGTCACAATCTCCTGAGGACAGAGGGACAGGAACAAAGTACCCTGGGATGCTGCACAATGGTGCTACAGCTTCTCTCAGAAGAGAACATATACAGATGTTGGTTCTCTCAGGAGAAACACTCCCAGAAGTGGATCTTGAACATCTCTACAGTTGTGGTATTTCCTGGGAGAGTGACTACTTGCACAGGAGAAACTGAATTGTTTGTATATGGTCTGTGACAGAGTAAGCAGTGAAATATAACCTGGATCGGACAAAACCAACCTAGAGCTGGAATTCCTCTTGAGTTCTGGTGGGTATCATGTGCTGACAAGCTTATAAATTAAGATGGATACCTCTGTGCCTGGAAAAATAAATGTAAAATCTGTATCCCTTTACTCTCATAGACTATATGAGAAGTCAAGTGCAACTTCCTCAAGTGGCTTAGGGCAAAAATATTTCTCATCATAGAAATTCACCTAGAAACTAAGTGTTCTTAATTTTTTATAAGATTGATCAAGATTTACTACTCTTGATAAGATTTTCTTGCATTTAATTATTTTGAAGTGTTTATGTTATGGTAATTGCTCTTGAACACCTGGTTCATTTTTGCTATTTGTAAATACTTAGCCCACATTTTTTTAGATTTCAAATTAATTCTTTTACACTACAACTGCTGTTTTTATTTCCAAAACATTCACACAAAAAAATTGTGTTTAGCTTGACCATCATTCAATCAAGCTACTAAGTATATGGGGTGAATTCCTGGCCTTACTGAAATCAATGGGAGTTTTTCTATCGCCTTCATTGGTTCCAGAGTTTCTTTTTGAGCATCCAATCTTGGAAATTCAATTTTTGTTTCAAGTTCAAGTTAAATGCCCATACATATACTTCATAGTTCACTGCACTTTTCTGTTTTAACATTTAAATATATGATACACAATAGGAGATAAGCAGTGTAGAATAGTGGAAGAGCAGGTTAGCAATGACTTAGATAGGCTGAATGTTTTTAAATCAGGAGAAATGGGGTGCACCCTAGAGTACTGAAGGAAATGCCTAGGATAATGTCAGAACCATTGGCTATGATCTTTGAGAACTCATGGGCTAGGGACAGACATTCAGAAAGCCTGAGCCTGAATTGAGTCAATCTTTGCAGGTTAGTCTAACCTGAAAAGCTTGAACCAATTTGGAAGTGGATAGACATTCTCTTTTCATCCCAGAAATACAAGCACATGCCTTCAGTGGCTCAGGCTAGAAGCCAGGGAGTGCTAGAGCATCCCTCCCTTCCCTTCCATAGTGCTGAGCTGGGGGGGTGGGGCATGGCCAGGCCCAGCAGGATGCTCTGGTTAGGGAGGGGTTTAAAACCATCTCAGGTTCCAGCATCCTGAACCCCCATTGCTCCTCAAGGGGCACAAGTATTGCCAGCCCCCAGCTAGCACTCTGAGGCAAAGGTGGGGTGTGCAGTACATGTATCTATTGATGATATTGAGCTTGTCAATCTCACTCTCCCTGTCTACAAACCTGATGGAGCTGCAAACCAGAACGTGGGCTGATAAAACCAGTGCTTATCATCCCAGCAGCAAGACAAAAGCTTCTCTCATTAGTTCAAGCTCTTCTTAAACAGCTTTTTCCAAGGAGGGACATTATCAGCTGGCCTGTTGATTAGCTCCAAAAAGCCCTAAATGGACACTGCCTTTGTCCTGTCTGCCTCTGTTCTGTCCCAGTAAAATTGGAGACACACACACACACAGAGATACCTCTCAGCATCAGCTAGCATACCACATGCCTAGGGTCTATGGGGCTTGGGTCCAAGCTGTGGGAGATGGGAGGGAGGTGGAAATCCCTGCCTGAGCAGCAAGGGAAGCTAGGCAGACCCTACTGTGCCTGCAGTCTCCCCAAAAGCTCCGGCTAAGGAAGAGAGGGATGAGACCAGCCTGTTCTTTGGAGCAGACAACATACCTAGCCCAGCCTAGCCCAGAGCAGCAAAGCATCTGGGATGCTAAGGGACTCTGGCTTAACTTAAACCAGGAAGGGGTCTGGGACAGACATTGCATAAACCAGTTTCACACAAATCAGTTAAGTCTGATACTATATTCAACCAGGTTTATCTTAAACCAGTTTCAGCTTTTTTGAAACTGGTTGATAGGCATTGAATTTCTGTTATATTATAGGATCAAATCATTTTCTGATCACTTAAACCGGTTTATGTGTAATGTCTGTTTTTAGCCAGGGAGTTTGGCTGAGGTCCCAGATGAATGGAAAAGGGAAACTATAGTGCCTATATTTAAAAGTGCAGGGAAGAATCCAGGTCTGAGGCTAGTCAGTCTGATCTTGATACCTGGAAAAATCAAGGAATATTCTGTCAAAGAATGTATTTCTATGCACTTAGAGGAGGACAAGTTGGTCAGGAACAGCGAACATGGATTCATCAAGAGCAAATTATGCCTGATCAGCCTTTTTTGTCTGATTTCTTCTATGACAAATGATGGGCTCTGTGAATGGAAAGCAGGGGACACAATATACCTTCACTATAGTGAACCTTTTGATACAATCTCCTATGACATTTTCATTAATAAGTTGAGAGTCTAGATTAAACTAAATGGAGTTGAGTATACAACTGGCCAATTGCAGATAACACCCAGATGGGTATAGAGCTGTAAATATCTTGGAGGACAGGATTAGGATTTAGAATGCCTTGATAAACTGGGGAAATGGTCTGAAAATAAACAAAAGAAAATCAGTAAGAACAAGTGCAAAGTCCTGCACTCAGGATGAGACAATCACATGCATAAAACAGATTGGGAAATGATTAGGTAGGTTGTGCAACAATAGAAAAGGACCTGGGGATTATAGTGAAACATAAGATGAAAAGGAAGAAATATATGTTCTCATTGCAAAGACCAATTACATTCTTAGCTGTATTAATAGGAGCACTGCTAAAAGGAATTGATTCTTCTTCTCTGTTTGGTACTGGTGAGGCCCCTTTTGGAATACCTTTTCCAGTTATGGGCCCCACATTTCAAGATGCTACCAAGAAGTAACTCTAGTTACTACACAGTCATTTAATACTCGACTATGCAAGTACTAAATGACTGCACAGTAACAACTGTGCAGTGGGTATCTCATATAGGTGTGCCCACTGTGTACTAAACCTCACAGGATGCATTTGTAATCACAGAAAATTAGGGTTGGAAGGAAGATCAGGAGGTCATTTGGTCCAACCTCCTCCTCAAAGCAAAACCAACCCCAACAATACCATCCCAGCCAATGTTTTGTCTAGCCAGGTCTTATAAACCTCTAAGCATGGAGGTTGTCTGTCTGGGCAGTGGGTTCTGGTGCTTTACTACCTTCCTGATGAGACGGTTTTTTCCTGATGCCTAACCTAAACTTCCCTTGCTGCAACTTGAGACTATCGCTCCTTGTTCTGTCATCTGCCACCACTAAGAACAGTCTAGCTTCATCCTCTTTGGAAGCACCCTTCAGCTGGTTGAAGACTGCTATTAAATCCCCTCTCAGTCTTCTCTTCTACAGACTAAATAAACCCAGTTCCATCAGCCCCTACTCAGAAGTCATGTGCCCCAGCCCCCTAACCATTTTTCTTTCCCTCCACTGGACAGTCTCTAATTTGTCTACATCTTTCTCTAGAAGGAGGCCCAAAACTGGACACAGATGTGGCCTCACCAGTGCCAAATAGAGGGTAATAATCACTTCCCTCAATCTGCTGGCACGACTCCTACCAATGCAGCCCAGTATGCTGCTAGCCTTCTGGGCAATAAGGGCACACTTCTGGCTTAGATTCAGGTTATTGTCCACTGTAACCCCCAGCTGCAGAGCTGCTGCCCAGCCAGTCAGCCCCCAGCCTGTGCTGGTGCATGGGACCATCCTAAGTGCAGAACTTTGCACTTTTCTTTATTGAACCTCATGAAATTTCTTTTAGCCCAATCCTCCAATTTACTGAGGTTTCTCTGAATCTTAGCCCTACTCTCCAGCATATCTACTACCCTTCCCAGTTTGGTGTCATCTGCAAACTTGCCGAGGTCATACTCCATCCCATCTTCCTGATCACCGATGAAGATATTAAACAAACATGGCCTCAGGACCAACCCTTGGGGCACTCCATTTGATATTGGCTGCCAGATAGACATTGAGCCACTGATTACTACCCTTTGAGCCTGACAATCAAGCCGGTTTTCTATCCACCTTGCATTCCATGTATTCAACCCATACTACCTTATAATAATAAAGTTGTTTATTTGAAAATAAATACATGTTAATGGAAATAAATTATTATGAATCTTTGGTTTGTATTCACAAGCCACCTTTCACACTTTGACTTTCTTTTTCTTGCATAGTGAGATTAAATTAATGTACTGTGTCATTCAGGTAAAAAAAAGTTTAGTGACCTTAAATTTCCATCTGTTCTCATTCATATTCATCTTCAGAACCAAAATTAATAGTTTTTTTCCCCCAACCATGCTTTAAGGAAAACAGTGCTGATCATGAAAACCATTAACACCTAAAGAGATTGAAAACATGTTTAATAGTTGTTAACATTCTCTAAATATTTTATGGGGGTTTTATATCCTGTTATGGATAACAGGAACACTTGGATCTTCCTGTTATCCATATCATTGCCCAATCCTTTTTTAATCCTGCTAAGCTCTTGAATTCTATGATCTTCTATGGCAATGAGTTCTACTGTATATTGTGTGAAAAAAATATATTCAACTTATTTTTTTTAATTTTCCACTTTTTGATTTCATTGAATTTTCTCTAATTCTTGTATTATAAAACAGGGTATAGACAATGTTCTGATAAATATTTCATTATTCTGTAAACTTTTATTATGCTTCTCTTGTTCTTCTCTTTTCTATGGTTAAACACTTCCAACATTTTCTCTGTTTGTATACATATGAGATTTTTCTGGGCTATTCGTTTTGAAATCCATCTCTAAACCCCACCTGTTTATTATATTAAAAGGAGATGGATATTTCAATGAATCATAGAGAAGAAAATAAAGGTACCATCACTAAAAAATGAATACATACAAAAGAAAATGTTAAACACTAGGAATAGGAAAGAAAATATAGAAATGGTTAGAAAAAACATAGGAAGAATTTAAAAAGATAAGACTATGACAGCAGTGACCAAAGACATGACTTTAACATGACTTCCTAAAACAAAATGTCAATAGGCTTTTTTAATCCAAAGTTTCTACTGATTTTTTTGAGGAAAACCTTCTTCTGTGAGGGGAGTTGGTAAAAGTCAAGGGCAAGAGGACTTGACTGAAGCATATGGATTAAGCTATGAAAACCACTGTTCAAAGAAACCCAACTGTGCTGGTTATGGTTCAGGTCTGTGGTGGGTTGATCACTGTAATGAAGTACACACAGTCAAAAAAGCCCAAGGCTGAATTGATTCAGTCTTTGCAAGTTAGTCTAAGATGCAAAGATTGAGCCGATGAGCAATTGAACAGACATTCACTTGTGATACAGGAAATGTGGCCACATGCCTTTAGTGGCTCAAGTAGAAGTCAGGCTCTCAGGCACCTAATTAAAATGGGCTGTGTTTGCTTCCTTTTCTTGCTGCCCCGGAGGCCTCTGAAATTTACAGTATATAATCTCAGCAACCAGACTCTGCAGGGTTGTTCATCAACCTCTTCCTGCTTCCAAATGCCTCTGGGATTTGTAGTCCACAGTTGCAGTCAGCACCAAGTAAGCAGGGCAGGGCACTTTTGTACTCAGTGGGGAAGGGAAGTTTAACCCCCGCCCCTGCCCTGACCCCAGCAGGGATTTGCCTGGGGGGAATGCGGGGGGCAGTGAGCCAGTCAGGGATGCCAGTGATCCAGCCCTTATTACTCTAGCTTGGGAGCAGAGGGGCAGGACCAGCCCTGGTCTCTGGATCAGACAGCATAGCCCACCCCAGGGCTGCAAAGTTCTGGGATGCTGGGGGACTCTGATGTAACTTGAACCAGGAAGGGGTCTGGGACAGAAATTCCATAAACCAGTTTGACCTAAATCAGTTAAGTCTGATACTACATTCAACCAGGTTTATCTTAAACTAGTTTCAGCCATTTTGAAACTAGTTGATGTACACTGAACTTCTGTTCTGTTACAGGTTTAAACCAGTTTCTGATCACTTAAACCAGTTTATGTGTAACTTTTGTCCCTAGCCTGTGGCTGTTTGCAGACATTAAAAAAATCAACAACAACAAAACTGCACTTTACTGGAAGAAGCGGCACATTATGTCAATTCAGCTTTGCAGCATCTGTATAGATCTGGTGCTTCAGTGGGGCTTTTTGGCACTTTTAGCTACAGCTGATTCAATCAGCTATTATATAAAAGCACCAAAAAAGACCTAACAAAGTGCCCACTCTATACAGATGTCACACAAGCTGTGTCCAACTAAGGCACAGGTTCTTCTGGGCATGAGCTAGGCTTGGCATGGCAACGTGAGTTTATTGTAAAGTGCCAGTTTTTAATTTTTTTAACATCTGCAAGCAGCCTGTATGACTGAATATCATAGAAATAGTCCCTTAGTCTTACACATCAGAAAAGAACCTCAAAGTTTCCATACAGCTGCACCTTACTGAGTTGCGTAGTAGGGGAGAAAGAACATCAGTATAGAACACATCATCACTGGACCAAATAATATGGGTTATAATACCTGAGGATCATTCACAGACTGCTCCTCTACCAACATCCTATATGGTATCACCTGCTTACTGTGCCCCTCTGTTGTCTACAATGGACACACAGGATGATTCCTATAAAAGAATGAATAGATGCCATCAAGTCCAGCAATACACAAAAGCCTGTGGCAGAACACTTTAGCCACCCGGGGACATTCCATCACTGATGTCAGATGTGCTGTTCTTAAATAGCAAAACTTAAACTATTACTTCAATATAAAAATCCAGAGCACAAAATTATGTACACATTAGCTTGTGTTAAGTTTGGCTAAACAGGACTATAGATTTCTATCACATTACCTGGATTAGCTTTTATGACACTTATTATCCCTATGAGTTTAATGCTTTGTTTTTCTGTTCGGCCTACTCTGCCTCTGACAGCACTGCACCTCTCCTTCCTCCCCCTTCTCTGTTCATGGTATTTATATCCCTTTTACTATTTGAACACCTATTCCTGGAAGTCCTGAAAGTTCCTGGAAGCATCTGATGAAGCAACTTATTGCTTATGAAATTGAATTAGTTAATATATAGGGTGCAATTCTACTCTGCCTTCTGCCTAACTTCAGATTAACATGGCTAACTACCACTACCTGCATAAAAAGAGGGTCACTGCTTATTTTTAATTCATCAAGAAATAACCAAGGCTCACAAGTATAGCAGACCCCATAAATACATTTGTGTCCTGATGAGGATATATTCATGTAATTACCTTGTAAATATCTGCAACACATACTGAGAGGGGTTTTTTTATTTTGTAGGCAGAACGAGGAAGAGTACCACCACCCTTTCCCCCCAAAAATTGGTATCTCTTTAATTCATTCAACATGCATACTATGGGCTTGTCTACACTGTGGTAATCATTCCATCCAGGTTGCACTTTCTCCAGCATGCCTGACCCACTACCGCCAGCATGTATACTCCAAATCTGTAAATATGCCAACAAAGATGCTTTGGAGTCCTCCCCAGTGGCCATTCTCAAATGCACTAGAAACCAATGTCTCAAGAACAGCCACAAAGGGACAGTTTGAAATGGCTTCACAAACATTTCTCTGGGTTTGGAGTGTGTGGGGAGGAACAAGTGGGCAGGATATCCTTTGGAACACTCCAGCCAGGACATCCTATCCATGAGACAGACTTGTCTTAAGACTCTTTCTGCAATACCTACTAGGAAACAGTTAAGTACTTTGGGCCTCCTAACTTCATTGTATCCTTTCCTTTTTATGTCTTTGTGACAAGGTATTTAGCAGAATTTGCTGATTCATTGGAATCTGACAGGGCTGCACTGTGAGCACTTCTGCGATAGCCTCAGACTTACAACCTCTCAGCTATCAACCACGTGCCTTAGCATGTGTGCCGCCCCAGCCAGCCTGCCCGCCCACCCCCACCTCATTGTATATAATAGTCTCCTCCATTCCGTTACAAACGATTTCAGGATTTGGGATTTACTTGGAATGTTTCATTCTGGATTGGAACTTGTCAAACAAGGCCATCAACTCAAGGTAATGGGGTCAGATTCACCGAATCGGCCAAGAAAGAAGTAAATTGAACTATCTAGTACCCACCTGGATGAACCAAAAACCTGCCTAGGAAATTCAGGTAGTGTTACTGTGCCTGCCAACCCTTTCCAATTTTTTTTTGTTAAATCGGCAGATGCTAGTTTTACAATTTAGATTCCTTAAGGTTTAAAGGTTCCAGATGTTTTCCTGCAGCAAAGACAGTGTTTCAAAAGGAAATATCTCTTCACACTATTATGTTAATTGGATCCATTAGGTATTTTTAAAACATGTTTAGATGTCCAAGTTATTAATGTCTGAAAGTTAATTATCTACATATGAAGTGTAATTAGCCTCCAGTTAGTCAATGACATAACCTCCATTTACTTTAATAGAAAGAAGGTTGACCATAATCTATTTGGGGGCATGTCTTTGCATTCATCTTTAACATGCTCAGCAGCTTTAGGTGCTGTACAAATTATATTTATGGTCACTATTTAATAATTTTTTACCAGGAAGCTAGGTCATTTCATTCTGTAAATATGGAACTCAAGGACCAAATTCCAGTTTCCTAAATGCTGCATATTCACTTATTTCCACAAAATGCGTCAGCTAATGCAAAGCTCTTTATTATTTCCTTGGAACTAAATGATTCCTCTAATATTAAAAAATCACCCTAAATGCTTAAATCTAAATCACTCATTATAGTGTCTTCTAGTTTTTATGTATTTCCTGAAAACAATTTTAGGGTCCAATCCTAAAAAAAAGTCTATAGCAAGCACAGCCTCATTGAAGTCAATGGTTGGTAACAGTGGTATTGCTAGAGTGAGAAGACTGATTTTGGGGGTGGTGTAGAAAATAGCAGCTGCCACAGCAACCATGCAACTGGGCTCTCAGTGGCACAGGCAACCAGAAGTCACTGCTGCCTCTGGGTGGGGCAGCAGCCCTGGGGACCCAGACACCTTGTTACGCCTCTGCTTGGTAATAAATGGTTACATAATTAGATCCAAAGTGGAGAGCTCAGATCCATTACTCCTAATTTTACCACAGCCTTGGAATGCTGCCATTTAAAATCACAAGCCCAAGAACAAATTCTACTTGCATGACCTTTTCTCTGCTGATTATAATTGTATATAAAACACAATGTTAAAATAACATTAAGATTATAAAATTAGGTGCTCAACCCATTCAACCTTAATTTGGTCCATTTGTGAACATTCGTTATTACATTTTCCCTAAATCCTGCTTCATTTTATGCACAGGACTGACATTTCTCTCTAAATGCAGCTATGTTATAATTATTTTTATTTAGTGTGTGGCCCAATATATTATTTGCTACTGCACTACATCCAAACTCTGCACTAAATAGACTATTCTGAAAACACACAAGGTTTTTAGGATGCTGGTATCTCAGTTCTTTAAAACTATTGACTTTTTTTTATTTGTAATACCCCTGTGAAATGACATGGTATTGCACCACCTACTTTTTTACAGATGGAAAACAGAGAAATAGATATTAATGACAAAATTATCCTGAGTATCAACTAATTTTATCACAGGAGAACGTAAACCCTAGACACTGATTTTTCTCACAATTTAGCACTTAGAGATTTATGCCTGCCCTGTATACCAGTGCAGGGAGGGACACTCCAAAGTATTCCCTGACTGTTGAGTCCCACCTACCCTTAAATGAACCAAGCCAAGAAACACAGTAGTAAAGCTGCTCCGAGGGCATCCCCCTTCAGCTCCTCTCAAGACCTTCTCACTCTGGTGTGTTTGAGAGTGGCTCTGGGAGAGGATACCATTGGAGCAAACTTGGCTTATGTGAGTGGGTGGGTAGGTGGGGTACGTGCTCCTCCTCGCAAATACCAAAGAACCAGTGTAGGCATACCCTCATATGTCTAAAAAAAGAGTTCCCAATGATCTTGTTTTCAATTTTGAGTTTATTAAAAAACAACCATCTTGAGTTGGACATCCAGTAAATAAGAAACACAATGGACTCATGTAGAGATTTTGGTTCCATAGGCAGGGCTCAGCATGCACTATTGTGCTAGGCCCAAGGGTCCAATCCTAGAATGCAGAGCAGGGAGGCGGAGGTACAGGGGTCTAGGTCCCAATCCCAGCACATGGGGCTGGGAGGGGCAGTACCTCATCCCAGGGTCCAGTTTCAATGCACAGGGTTGAGAGGGGCAGCACTGGGCCCCAGGGCTTAGAAGGAAATGGCATTGGGCCCCAGGGCTTGATCTCTGTGTGCAGGAGCCAGACAAGGTCCCACAGAGTCAGATCCAGGTGTGTGGAACCTGATCCTGGCACGCAGAGCTAGATCCAGCCCACACACCAGCCCCACACCACTCATCTGACCTGAGGGCCAAAAGCTTGAATACCACTGGGTTAGACAATGGATTTGTATTGGATAGTTTAGATAGGGATGCTCCAGCTTCAGGCATGGGGTTGGACTAAAGAATCTAGGGAGTTCCCTTCCAGCCCTACTTTTCTATGATTCTATGATTTGTAGTTCTGGCTTAGAGTGTGTTCAATAGCTCTGTAGAGATGGTGCATAAGAAGTCCAGTCAACAAGTAGGAACTGTGAAGAATTGAGAGTACACTAGAAACCGACAGAATCTTCCAAGAATTTAGTGGTCAAATTCTGAAAGGCCATTAACTGAGCATACCTGAATGATTTTTTTCAGAGGTTTTTAACTTGGTTGAATTTGGTAATTTTTTCTCAGGAACAACCAGGCACATCCCTGACCCTGACAGATTATAATTTTGCTCCAAAGCATAGCCTGCTAGATCATGTACATTTGTAAACAGTTAATACAGGTGAAACATTGTCATGAAAAATAGGTAGACAATCTTAGTTGACACTTAAAAGAATCAGTTGTAGGCAACACCCAGCATGGAATATTTCAGCCCAAACTGAAAAAATAATAAGTAACTAAAAACAGGGTCTTCTAATGAAAAATGTTAGGCAACCTTAATTATACACAACGCTGCCTAAACTGCCCATAATTACAATTATATAATGGATTCAGTATTCTGAAAGCTTGATTCTGATCTCATTTACATAGATATTACACTCTCCCTTTAACTCCAGTGACTGCTCATTATTTATACCAGTATAAAAAAAAGACCAGGGCTAAGTTATTATCACAAAGTAAATACAGTTGAGAGCTTAATCAGATTGTTAAAGAATGCTTATTAGAATTTTTAAATAAATACTGGACCCATTCCTCAAGTTCTACTCCAGCAAACCTAGTAAAACCTAGTTGAAAGGACTCAGATTAATGTAATGATTGCCTCCTGAAAGCTTCTTATCACTTTTATATTCTGTGACCTCGATTACTTGAGGCTGTTCAGCACCTTACATGATCAAAACCTGAGTCAAGGTCCTCAGGATTTGTCCTCTTATGTGTAAAGTTCTACCCTGTGGTCAAATGACAATACACTTTTTCACATATTATAGAGAGAGGCTCCAGCTCCCTTGAAGGTCCCCTTCAAGACAGAAGGGACTGTGTGAATGTCAAGGATACACTGTATTCTTTTAGTAGGAGTAAGAATGCCTTCTATAAACAATATTGCTTTAACTGGCCAATTTACAAAGACTGTGAAGTAAACTGTATACCAAATTTGCATTGCAAAAAATGAAGAGCTTTTTGTGGTGGGTTGGGTAAGGAAAAGCAAGAAAAAAATGGAAACTTCTTCAAAGATCCAACATGACAATGGAGGATCCTTAAGACCAGCAAGGAAGAAATCCTGTGCAGTATCTTTTATTCCATATTTATTATGGTATCCACACTGAAACACAATTTTCTGTGAAAAAGGATTATAGACAGAGAAGACCTATCTAAACAGACCATGTGATTGGTAGCACTAGGAGGAATCATTTGTCTCCATTGAAGGAGGACAGGACCTTTATAATTCACTTGTGGCTTCATTGCTTGTGAATTATGAGTCTCACCCCTTTACTAGTGGGCACCAATCTATTATCCCAATCCAACTGCTGCTGTACTTTATTGATATGTGCCAGTACACTGCTGTTCTTTCTTATGTGTGCCTTACAAACAATAGCAAAATGAAATGCCCTTTTCTCCAAAATAAAACAAGTCTGGATGATAGTATAATGAATATATAAATAAAAGTCCCTTGACTGTTTCCTTGACATTCCCTCTTTTGATCTTTTAGAAATTGACATTAAGTCATCTCTTACACCCCTGAAATCTTTAAATAATAGAAATTGAAAACAACTTAAGCTATAAAATGGTGCAAAAGGTCTTGCTCGTATTATACACAAAACAGATCTGCATTATATGCAGATAGAAATTTGCAGACAACTATCTGTTCATGGATCACTAGGCATGCCTACACATGGCCG
Source organism: Crocodylus porosus (assembly GCF_001723895.1). Classification (NCBI taxonomy): domain Eukaryota; kingdom Metazoa; phylum Chordata; order Crocodylia; family Crocodylidae; genus Crocodylus; species Crocodylus porosus. The sequence continues at coordinate 70,560,486 of NW_017728950.1, forward strand.
TATGGTGCCTTTGTTATTGTGCCATCATTTAGTAGTTCCTTTTGGAAGTACTAAAAGATGGTGCAGTGATAGCCTGTACTGTGCCATGCTGGCTGCGCACAGTTATTTTTGGCTGTAGCAGTGCATTATAGTAAGGGAGCATGTTGCTATGATGATGTAGCAGCAGTGTCACGGTTTTTAACAAATGGATGCTATGGCACTATAGTGTCTTGTGTAGATGTGCCCACCAATAAGAAAAAGAAACTATATACAGATAAAAAGTGCCCAGAGTACATTTTAGTGTGCTGTACTAACAGGCAATTCCCTCAAAATTAAAGAGCTATGTGGCTTTATGTCATTACTCCAGGTACAAACCCATAACCTTCAGGTCTAGCAAGAGGCAGAACAAAGCTTTTAGGCTCTGTTAGAAGTCTTAGTAAGTAGGATTTGCAGGTCAGAATCAAGGTTGTTTGTGAAATATGATTTTTTCGTTGTCAAAAGTATTATTAATAAATAGCAATTTTAGTACCGTATTTATGGGCATTACCCTCCCTATCTTATTCATACTTAGTTTAGTTTAGTTTACCTTAGTGTTAGTTTTTAACTTGGCATTTTGGATATATAGGATCATTTCATTCACTGGAGCAACTTTAGACATTAAAGAAATCAATGTGTGAATAGCATATAATTTGTAAAACAACATGGTACATTGTTGGACAATATCTAATCTTGTGTAGCGGCGATAGGTCAAATTGTAATACATATTTGCAAGGAGTCAGAGTTAAGATTCCTATAGGAATTGTAACTATGAATTTCATTAATTTTGTGCGGGCAGGCAGACTCCTATCATTAATGAGGCATTAATATTGGTTTTTTTGGAAATGACTTTCCTAAATCAATCTAACAGTTTAAACACCCTGTTTTGGAGAAATATACTTATCCATTTCAAGATATTTTATTTAGGTAAAATGTAATTACATCAACTGTTAATTTTAGCTGAATGACTCTAGACTACACAGTATGGTATGTACTGAGTATTGAGACAGAAGCTGAGCCATTTCAGCCAATAAATGAAAAACCAAAATACATTTTCCCCAAGGCAATGCCTGCTTTCCTATTTAAAAAAATACAAACACAAAACAACAAACAAACCATTCACTTGTATTATCAGTAAAGTAGTAACAAAATTTGACTTAATGCCCAGTTAGGACGGAATTAAAGATTAGCATGTATAGGTAAAGTTAAAAATCAGAATACGAAAATATCTGTTCTTTAAAAAACAAAACAGAAAAAAGACCAACATAAAACTTAAGTGACCCCCCCCCCCCCGCCACTGTTAATATTACATCTTTTTTCACTCATGATACTCCATTGCTCAGTGGATTATGCAAAGTGCAGTCATGATCTACTACACTTAAGCCTTACGTGAATGCAAGTTAAGGACCTATACTATTTTACTTTTAGATCTTTGATTTTTTGTTTAATCAGGAGGTCATTTAATGTTCATGCAGGACTCTTAAGAGATAAGCTATACAGAAGTCCTGTTATTCAATACTCTTCCAGGACAGAACTTTCCTTACTGTATATATACTGACTAATGTGATGTCTACTGTTAGGGTAGAAGAGAATAGAGAAGGTGTGATGTGTTTATATCTAAGGTAAGGGAATACACCTGAAACTAATTAATCTTTCCTAGTTAATAAGGTTCTCTGACACATCAGGGAGTTACAGTTAAACCAAGGCTAGTCCCTTTTTTCTGTTGAGCATTTAATGAGAACTCAGAGCAAAGTGCCTTGAAAGAATGTTCCTTTTGCAAAATTGAAGAGTTGAGTCCTAAGCAAGAGGGAGAGAGCAAAGAGAAGCACCATCTCCTAGCTATTAATATTACATTGGACAGGGGCAATAAATAATTGACAGTTGTCATCTAGCTGTTTCTTGGTTATTCATGGGTTTGGAGTCGGTCCTTTATATCAGTGCCATCTAATCTTGTTACATCACTTGCACTCCTCAACTCAAACATTAATATGTCTGCCAGTGACATGTGATACACACAGGCTTTTCAAAGATATCACAGTCTGCTGATCTGCACCAGTCAAGAGCAATGTAATTGTCATTGGCAGACAGAAATATTACTGCCAGACTGAACAGTGTAAATAACACAAAAAATATCCTCCAACATTCCACAGAGAAATCTCCATAATTAGAGAGAGATCTCTTCAATCACACCCACTGTGCATCATTCCTGAATTAGAATCGCAATAGACTAAATGGAAGGGTTCAATTCAATCATACTGAGCACCTGCACTCTTTTGATTATATATCATGCAGCTACTGAGCAGGTGTGTGGGTTACAGTGAAGAGATGTGGAAGATTACAAGCAAGTAGTTTAGGTTTCGCTTCTGTTGCTGGTTTTAAACACCTGTAGAGTGGGCATAGCAATTTGGTTGAAAATATAGGTGTTTAGTAATAACACAAGACTAAACCCACCTAATTGCAGTATTTTAATAATATGCAGACAGGCTGGGGATGCAGTGTGACAGTTTGAAACATTCACAAAAGAGGCAAGCTGAAAGAAGGAGAGAGGATGAAAAATGAGAACTTGGATGCTATGAATCTTATATGGTTATATTTATGCATATACTGACTACACTGGGTATCAGATAAAGTTTACTTAACATAGCTAAGTCACAAAACTATGTAATGAAAAGTTAAGTGGATTAATAATACAAATGTCTTCTGATCCAGACACAGCTTGCCCCTAGCACAAGAACTATGCAGTCACACAATGGAATGAAGTGAAATACTGATTTACCAGGAGGGGATCTCAGGAGGGTACAGTGGCATGCACCCCTTTCATATCCCACTGTGGGAGCAAAAGCCAGGCACTTTTTTAAGTGCCCAGAGCAAGTAAGAAGTGAGAATCCCCAACTCCCTTCTAGGGTGGCCACTGACACATCCCCAGAGTACAAGACATCATCTTGGTGAGGGGTGGGACCACCAGCCCTCTTGGCAAATCAGTGGTGAGGGGTGGGGCTGTCATCTCCTCAGCCAATCAACAACAAGTGGTAGGGCCACCACAAAAAGACCAGGAAAAATGGCACCAGCCTTGGCTTATTGCTGACTGTTATAATAAAATAATGATTCTCTTATTTTGCACTTTTAGTGACACTGAATGCCACAGAGAATGTAGCATAACAGGTGTGAAGCTCAAGCACCACCCCCTCTTCCCACACCCACCCCTCCAGGATCCAGTCTCACTCCAGCCCAGCACCACACTTGGGAGTCAGGGGCACGTACTGCACAAGGACCTCACCTCCCCCACCATTAGCATTCAGCACTGGGTATCTGGGAATCTGCCCTGGCCCCATTCTGGTCAGAGCTGGGCTGAGTAAGGTCAGTGCACATTGGATGCCTGTGGCATTGCAGCCAGCTGCCTGGCAGGTCCTTCCCTTCCTTCCCCAGGAGACAGATGGATTTGCCTGTCCCAGAGGAGAAATTCTGGCTTAATGAACTGGCCCAGCCACCCAGAGGCCACTCTACCCAAAGCTCTCCCACCCTGTGCAGCTGAAAACCCCAGAGACTCACTAGGGGTGCAAAGATGGTAAAAAGAGCCTCCTCCTAGTCCTGTGTGTGTTCCAACAGATGAAAATGCAGTGCTTCACCAACCTGCTCTCAAAGCCATTACCTTATGCTGAGGCAGCACAAGGGGGTGCATGTGCAGACCGACTGCCTCACCCTGGCAGCTCACTTGCCCCTGAGGCCCAGGCCCACCTGCACACACCCAGCCCAGAGTCAGGGAGCTCAGGCGTGCACCAGTACCACTGCTGCCTGCACGTGCAGTGCAGCCATGGCTCCTCATGCAGGTGCAGAATGACCAGCCCCTGGGATCCTCCACCTCCCCACCTCTCTGGCTGGCTTGGATCAGAAGCCTGCTTCTCCTGGCTGTGCACTACTCTACCTCTGGGCACAGCCAATAGAATCACGAGGGCAAATGACTGAAATGTATTTCCACCAATGAACTGAAAAACAACACTTTTTGCAGTTTTTCTTATTCAGAAACAGACAGGAGACAAAGGGTTTAAAAACAGGATTGTCCACTATAAAACAGGACTAATAGGCACCTTCCACTACATGCTCAGCAGCACATCCCCTCCACTCCCTTCCCGTTCCCCTCCATCCTCCACTGCTGCTGTACCCAGATGACCTGAGGGCAGATGAAGCTCCAGAGCCACTCCAGGAAGTGCATGGTCCATGCTCAGCTGAGGACAGTGGCAGTCATGGTAGGTTCCTCCTCCCTGCCTGGTCCCCCCTAGGGTATTTCCTACCAGCCTGGGAGCAGGTTCATGGAGGGAGAATTTGCCTGCTGCTACTGTCCTTATTCAACTCCCCACTTAGTCTCCCTGAAATCCCAGCTGGAGTGGGGAAGAAGCAATCAAGATGGTGATTGCTGAGGAAGACTACAAATTGGACACTGTCAGTGACTAGGGAGCAGGGAAGGGATAGGAGAGGAGGGTAAGGGTAGGCAACAGGGTGACAGGTACAAGCACAGGAGAAGAAGGGGTGGTCAGGGGCAGGCAGGGGAAGCAAAGGATGAGTGTCTGGCCCCTTGCTCTCTACTGCTGCTTTGTGGGGAGGGAGGGAATGACTCTCCAACAATTAGATTCCATACATGGAAAATTATAACAAATTTATAATTTTCCATGTATAAAATCTAATTACTTGGGGGGGCCATGGATCGTCTTAGATTCCAGTAAATATGGCATGCCGTCGTTAGCATAGAGAGAGAATACATCGTTAGTATAGAGGAGAGAATACATCTTTATCTATAGATAATTGTGCTGCATAAAACAAAGGTTTCTGACAACTTTGTAAAATATGACAATGTTCAAATGATTCTTATCTGCCACTGAAATCCAGAAAGTACACATGACTTAAAAAGATTTCTAACCATCACAGCAGGGAACTTCTGGAGCAGCCTTCCAATCAGAGTGGTGAGGAATGGGAAACTCATTACTTTTGAAATGGCACTTCTCAGTGTATGACAACGATTGCATGGTATTGTTGCCAGAAATAACAGAACACTGGACTTGATGACCCAAGAGGTCCTTTTCAGTCCTTTGTCCCTAGAGAAATAATAGAAATGTAGAAATGATTTATAAATTATTCCCAAATGTAGTATACAACTAAATAATTGGCTCCTAAGGAAAAAAAAAGATTATATAAAAATTGCAGCTTTTCTTAAACAATTTGCAGTACTCAAGTCTCAATTTTCAATGCAGGGACTGAAGATTTAGCAACACAATTCTGGTTCTAGTCAACAAGGTTGAACTCCTGGACAGCTCTAAACAAGTGTGTCTAATACTTTCAGGGGGTTGTTTGACTTTCCTCATACTTCTATTTTCTTTGGATAAAATACTCATTTGTATTCATGAAGATTTCTGCTTCTAAACTGTTTTACTACTTTAATTTTTTTTTTTAAATCAGAGTTCTGTGGCATTTTCTGTGCCACTATTCTATATTGCTGCAATTCACGATATGAAACCATAAAATATATACCATACTAACTGAGAAGCCTATAATTTATACAGGCCATCTATCATGCTAAATACAGACATCACATTAAAATAAACACTTTTCTAATTTAAATCTGTAGAAGCCATAAGGTTCAGAATTCAGGATCCCTTTGCACAGCTGATTTTGCCAAGCTATAGTTGCATTATTTCTTATTTTGCAAATGTAACATTTTTACTGGGCATTGCTAGATCATGAGGTGATAATTCTGGAACCTTTGAAATATCAACCTCTGTGCAATGTGGCAAAATCAGCATAGCATGTGAGACTTAAGCTGTCCTCAGACAAATACATTCTGACTTAAATAATATCTGTACTATTCTACAGGGTGTATGGGGCATGATAGTTAGGTTGTTTAGTTTTTATTTGCGTTTCCTTTATACTTCTGACACATTCTTCTCTGTATCAGGTGACTTGTGGAAGATCTTGACTTGGACAGTAATATTCTTTATAATCATTAGGGGAAGTCTATAAAGCTGCTGTCATAGGTATTGCAACTGTTCTGTATTGGTGGAAGTTGTTCATAATACAGCAGGTAATAGTACAACTCTACTTCGACATGGATTTTCTAATCTTCCCAGTGGGACTTGGCCCTTAAATTACAGTATTTCTCTAAAGTGAAATTTACACACCTCTAATAAACAAAGCAAAGATTTTCTCCCAAAATCAACCCCCAAAACTGGAACACTTTTTAAGTGGGGAAGCTGCTTTCTTTGCAGGAAAAGGAGCACTCCTGAACACATTGTTCATGCCATGTAGCTACCAACATGGCTGTTGCTTGTGTCTAGCTCAACAAACTGAAGGGGTGACATTTTGCATTAATCCTCTAGTGGCCATAGTTATTGGGTGAGCACTCTAGCTTGTGACCAAAGCAGCAACTGAGTTGCTGGTAATATCCTGAGGAGATATGTGATGTGGAAACAATGCTTTATTCACAGGAACTTACATAAAGAATTAAACACAGTAAAGAAGTAACAGTCATGCTACTGCACTTTGCAAGAGTCTGGGGCCTAACGTTGTATGACAAAGTCATTCTGCAAACATAGCCATGCTTCCAGGAAGCATGGCATTGCAAGAGACAGTGTGCGACACCAGGAAGTTCCTGATGCCACACTTCATGAAACACAGAGGTTAGGGACAGAAATCACACATAAACCAATATCAGTGATCACAAACCAGTTCAAATCTGAAACATCAAAGAAGTTCAGAACACATAAACTGCTTTCAAAATGGCTGAAACCGGCTAAAGTATAGCCTGAATGAATGCAGTATCAGAATCAACTGATTTAAGTTAAATTGATTTATTGAACTTCCACTCTAGATCCCTTCCAGATTCAAGCTGCCTGCTCCAGCCAAACAGGAAGTGGGCTTTAGTGCCCTGCAGCTTCTGGCCTGGGCCACTGCAGGCATGTGGCAGCATTTCTGGAATCAAAAGTGAATGTCTGTTTACTTGCTTACAGGTTCAATTTATGCAGCTTAGGCTAACCTACAAAGATTGAATCAATTCAGACTCGGGCTTTTTGGCTGTCTATACTTAGCCAGAGTGTCCAGGAATGACACTATGTCACACAGTCACTCATGACTCTGGAAACATCTTTTTTTGATGTTTCAAAAAATTGGGCAACTGTGGCACGGATGCCTACACAGTCAGATGGATTGTAGATTGGCTGAAGGGTCACATTCAGAGGATGGTGGTGGATGGGTCATATTCGACCTGGGGAGAAGTGGGCAGCGGAGTCCCCCAGGGCTCAGTCCTTGGGCCCGCGCTGTCCAATTTCTTTATCAGCGATTTGGATGACAGGGTGAAAAGCAACCTGTTTAAATTGATGATACCGAAATTTGGGGTGAGGTGAGCACGCTAGTAGGGACGGAAAGACTGCAGCAAGACCTGGATAGGTTACAGGGGTGGGCTAGCAAAAACAGGATGCGCTTCAATACTAATAAGTGCAGGGTGCTGCACTTGGGCAGTAGTAGCCAGCAGCACACTTGTAAGATGGGAAACTCCCTTCTTCAGAGCACGGAGGCAGAAAGGGATCTTGGAGTCATTATTGACTCCAAGATGAACATGGATTGACAATGCGAGGTCACGGTTGGCAGGGCTAACCAGACCTTGTCATGCATCCACAGGTGCATCTCTAGCAGGGACAAGGAGGTGATGCTCCCCCTCTATGCAACACTGGTCAGGCCACAGCTGGAGTATACTGTGTCCAGTTTTGTGCACCCCACTTCAGGAGGGATGTGGACAATATTGAGAGGGTCCAGAGGAGGGCCACCCACATGATCCGGGGACTACAGGGCAGAC
>NW_017728950.1:70568437-70614291 GCF_001723895.1 Crocodylus porosus
AAGGGTTTGGGAGAGACCTTGTTTCCCCTAGTGCCCCCTGGCATAATAAGGAATAACGGCCACAAATTGTTGGAGAATAGATTTAGATTAGATATCCGTAAGAACTGCTTCACAGTGAGGGTGGCTAGGATCTGGAACCAACTTCCAAGGGAAGTCATGCTGGCTCCTACCCTGGGGGTCTTTAAGAGGAGGCTTGATGCTTACCTGCCTGGAGTCATTTGAGCCCAGTTTTTCTCCTGCCCAGGCAGGGGGTCGGACTTGAAGATCTACAAGGTCCCTTCCAACCCTACTTCTATGATTCTATGATTTTCTACATTCTATCTTCCAAAACATGTTGTGTCTTTTATTTGGGAGATTGTTGCATGTGCAAAAATACCTTCAAGCACATCCCACTAGAATGATAGACTTTTTGGTCTCTTTCAGTGGGAACAATTTTAAAAGTTCATTGTGGTTTTAATGATATTTCTGCTTCTGGTAATATTCCCTAGAATTAAACTGGGAAATGTCTTGAGCAATACATTTGGAACCATCGTACATTTTTGAGATTGCCTACTGCATGCACAAAATGCAATAAGAGGGACATGAGAGTAGCTTAGAAACAATGTTTCTTGACTTAAGCCTGGAATTTCTCTTTGAGAATGAAAGCACTAGAGTATTTTCCATAAATGTTTCAAAGAATTAGGATGTTTTAATAGAACTATTTCACAGCTTGTGGCACTTATTGTAGAATGTGGTTGAAGGAGGCATGGAGATGTTACCTGAACCTAAAGTGTTGGCTACAAAGGACCAACTCACAGGATCATCATAAATTCTAATTTACTGTATAAGATTTGAAGTTACCAATAAAATCATAAATGCAAACTTTGAGTTATGAGGGGTACTTGTCACCTTAGCACATACACACACACACACATGCACTCACTCATTCAAACCCATGTCATTTAAACCCATGTAGTATAGTGCATAGTAGCTGCTGTAGTGATTGTGAGACCATTGGTGTCAGTGTATCTACTAGTAATATGCGAAGTGGGCTGTATTCGATTCAAATTTGGATTCAGCCTGATTTGGGGGACAGTGATTTGATTCACTGATTCGGATCACTGTCCTGATTCAATTCTGATTTGGAGAATCAGCAATTTGGTCATAGACACAGCTTTATAAGTTTTTCCTACATACTTCTAGGTACCTCTAGGCAGTTCATGAATGCTGAGATGGTGGGGTGGATGGAGCATCCCACAGGAGTGTAGGTCCTCTGTATGCTCAGCAGTGGATCTCCCCATGCCCCCCTGGCTCAGTGATTAACTGAAGGGAGACCCCAAGTGCCCCTCCAGACCCAGGAGGCACCAGTCACTGAGCCGGGGGGCAGGGTTCCCCTCCATGCTCCACAGCAGACCTGAAAGTAGACTGAAAGTGTTTCTGGTCCTCTTCTGGGTCCACCGCCAAACGCCTTGGGGACACTCCCCCCCCCCAATGCTCCATCTTCCCCACCATCTCAACATCCATGAGCCGCCTGGTACCTTGATGTAGGAAAAACATATAAAGCTGTGTCTATGTCCAAATCATCAAATCTCTCTGAACGTCTCTGAATCAAATTGGAGGCTTCCAATTTGATTCAGAGAGATTAATGGGTCTCCTGATTTGATTCGGCCCTGGAGTCTGCTGTTGATAGTCAGCTTCCTTCAAGGCACTGTCTTCTCCAGAATGGGGTCACCTGCTTGTCCTTCTGTCTTCGTAGGTCAGGTGCTTAATGAGAGGGCACCCCTGAGGGTCACACTTCACTGCCTATTATCCCTTCTCTGGCAGACTTGTGTGATCCCCCAGCATCATCTTTGGCTGCCCAATCTGGAGGTTGCTGTCCTACATGGATCTTGAATAGTACATGCCAGCTGTTAGTCACAGTCACTGGGGGTTTCGCCTGATGGTGCAGTTTCAGGAGTCTACCCATGATTGGTTCAATGGCTGTGTCCTTTCAGGCTTCAGGTGGCTTGATTAACTTAAAATGGCTTGCAGAGTTTTGTGATGGTACATTCCTCTGGCTAGGAAATTGTCAGTTAACAGCCAGAGGCTCCTGCTTTGTCATTCAATTATCTATTGACTTGTACTCACATTCATTCAAGGGACCAGCACAATATAGCAGATTTTATCACTTTACAATTACAGTTTCAATGCAGTTTTTAATGATGGTCCAGGGTGTAACTTCATTCTACAGGTAGTACATTCCTTAAGGGTTTAAAAGCATAAAATATAAAATACAAAATGCCTTGGTAAAGATGAGATAGATTAAATATAAAAATGCACAGTGAGAAATATATAAAAATGCAATATGAGGTAGTGAGGATCAAAGGCTACTGGGGACAGTAAGTGAGTTAGGTTAGCACCAGGATACATTTACAGTCTTTGAAGTGGATATTTTTGTTCTTTTGTTTCTTTAAGCTTAATTGATATGTTTATGTAGTTTGTAGTTCCTCCTACAGAAAGCCACTTCAGCTTTCTGGCTTGCCCTGAGCCTTGCCACACCCATGTAATAAGTGTGCTAGGTCTCTGCCAATACTAAGAAGGTAAAGGAAATGCACAAAATGGGGGTGCAGGCAAGGAGTGGTTTCTTGTTACAAAAGGACATTCAAACATGAGTAGTAACTAGAGTAAGCCCTTGTATTCCTCAGAGCTGCCTGCTCTCATGCAGCCTGGGCTCCTCATATTTGAGTGCAATTTTGGTAGCTGACTAGTGTAACAAGGGGAAAGAGAGATTTCACTTCCTTACATCTAATTCCCCATTAGAATGTCACAAATTACAGCCTCATTTTAATGGTGCTAAGCACCTGAAGTTCCCATTGACTTGGAATGTGCTGATGTCCCAAATCTCTAAAAACGAAGCAGTTACACTACTGAAATATATTGTATGTATATTTTATCATCACCTGCTTAACAATATCACAATAAAGCTGTGACCTGCCATTACAATAAAGATGAATATCACTCTTTAGTACATGTTTCCAAATAAATGAATTATATGAGCTGATGTACAAAACCTCTCTCTCTCTGATTACTTTTAATTTGTACATTCATAATGCCATGGATTACTAATAACAGTTATCCATCATTTTCCCTGAAACAGTTTGACACTAAGTACTAGAGATCACAGTGAGTTATAATGAAAACACCACTTGCAGATAGCATACAAACACAATCACATTTCCCCCTTAAGGAATTAACATAGAATGCTCCCCCTCCCAGCTCACCCACTATCTCATTTTCACTTTGTGGTGTGGGACAACTTTTGAGTATTTAATGAGATCACAGAAACAGATTAGAGGAACCCAGCCTGTTTCCTGAAGAATTCCTCCAAGCTGTCTGCACTGTTGCCTCCTATCAATCTACTGCTACCTGTGCTTGATTGACAGCTTATATACAGCAGCCATATACACCATATGATCCCCACAATTCCTGAGACCTGTAAAGTTGCAGACACCACCTGTATTTAATTCAGAATGTGAAGCTGATAATGTTTAAATAATAATGATGATAATAATGAAACACGAGTACAATGGGATTGTCAATGAGCTCAATTTCAAGGGAGAGATCTCTGTAGGACCTTTGCGACATGCTGATCTGCCAACACATTCCAGAGTAAGGATAAAGGATTCCCTTAATCTGGGTGAAATTTCACACTATATCTTTGAGTGTCAAATTCATACGGCCACATGAAATTCCTGGTCACCATAGGAAGTACTGCACAGCAAAATCCAGCAGCTTTGAGCAGCTGTAACAGAAAATCAAAACATCTGGGATAGCAACAGCCAAAGAGACATATTAGCCACTGCATTTTTAGAGCAGGATGGTGTTAAAATTGCTTCTCATTTCTTTTGCTATTTTTTTCTCCCCTGCCCCTGGTGACCCTGCCCCTTTTGCAAAGATCATAGCTGTTGTCACCTCTTGTAGCATGTGGAGGCTCTTCCAAAGCAGAAGTCAAAAAAGAAAACCTGGCATGACCCTGAAGTGAAGATTCAGAGCCTGCACTTCAGACAATCCTACTGGTTTGGTTCTTCTGCTTCAGGCTGCTATAAAAGTCTGGGACATTTTATCTTTTGATAGCTTCCTTTCATTTCATAGAAAGAAGGAGGAATGACATACACTGACTGACACACACCACCCCTTTGAGATCCTAAGCCAAACGTAATGAGAAACAGGATATACTTCCTTAACAAGAACTTTTTTCTAAGAAGAAACTCAAAATAGAATATTATCAACTCCCTCCCCCAACTCAAAAAATAGTTTATTAGTTAGCAATTATGCGTTTTGAGTGTTGAACTAAGAATGTGAATGAAGTAACAGGCTTCCATACAGTTTAAAACTAATAACAGCTGAAATATTTATTGGGTTAATCAGGTCAAAGCAGCCTGCCACCCAGAACTTCATTAAATGTCATCTTTGCCATTAAAAACAAATCCTAGCATGATTGGAGGGAGTGGGGAGAGGACTCCAACACAAGAAGCAGCAGCAACCTACTTTGTGTGTTGACTTTCTGTTTGTGAGATATATAGTCAGCATTTCTAATGAATCTGCTCGAAGCGGCTGGAATATTATGATTTATAGCACCTTCCCACTCTCTATCATAGCATTTTATTAGATGGATGGGAAGCCAGTAGTAATGAGGTTAGGAATGAGAAAACATCCATCAAGCTTGGCTACATCTTCTCAGGAAAGACAACACACTATCTCGTATGTCACAGGCAGCGATCTAGGTCACGATGATATAAAATGCGTGATTAAAACCAAGCATTTGACACTAGATAATAGGCATCTAGTTAAAAAATAGCTCTAGTGTTCCTGACTTTTAATTAAACCCGACTCATAAATATGCGCTGTGGTAAATATACTGCAGAATGGGTCTTGTTTATATTCTACCACATAACAATTACCTCCAGAACGGACCCTTTATTTCACTACATGGTATTATTAGGCAGGAAACGATCTAAAATACAAATGTTAAGCCAGTGATATTAGGCAGGCATGCAGTGATACCATCTACTTCACTCATCCACACTCCTTTGCTCTCCTTCCCATACTTGCTCCTGTGGTTACCAATCTAAAATAAAGCACCCTTAATCCTTTTTAGCAACCTTTCACTGCAATTTTGATTGCATCAGTAATAATTGGGAGAGAGGGGGCCTCTTAAATACATAACAGTAGGCTCAGTGAATTCATTCCTGTATCAATTTTATTTTGCAGTTGCCTCCTTTAAGAAGGATATTTAACATTGCATGCAATCAAAAGCTGACAAAATTGTGTAAAGAAAATACAGTCTTGTTCTTTCAAGCTCCAATTCAGCAAGGTATTTAAGCACATACCTAAATTTAAACATATTATAAATAGCTCCACTGAAGTCAATTGACTCTCACTTAATCAGGAAAACAATTGTTCAGCAAAACAGGCATTGCTCCTTTCAGCATCCAGAGGAAATATACTCACATTTGAACCAAAAGGTGCTAGTGTCAAGTCCCACAACATGGGCAAAATCTTGGATCCACTGACATCAATGGGACACCACTGACTTCAGTGAGTCTCAGATTTTACTTTTGGATTTGGGACTTGTACTGGGAGCTGGCAATACAGTGCAATGCACTAGAGGAGGGAAAATGTACTCAAAGTTTTAACCTTTGCATTAGATGTTAAACCAACGTTTTCTTATCTATATGGTGCCCATCCAAGTGGATGGCTCTCTTTGGAATGAGAAAGAGATAAGCATTTTGCTTGCAACAGCAAAAAATGAGTTTCATCCTTTTTATATGCGTCCAATGTCCATCTCTTTTAGGTTTAGAAAGGAAGATATTTTTTAAAAACCCCATTACTTACAAATACTACAGAAAAAAAGGGGCAAAGTACAAAATGCTGTCTTTGCAACTTGCTTGGACAAAGCCTCCACACACTGCAGTTTCACTACTGTAGGATGCTACATTGTGTCACACTGATGTACTATTGTGCTTTTTTATCATCTCTATTCTGCCTCTGTTTCTTCTTCATCACTTTCATGGGTGTGATACTGCATTGTTCTTTGGCGCCATCAGAAGTCCTGAAGTTGTGGAGGCAGTCTTGAGGCCTTGTGAAATCCTCTAAAATCCCAAGCCACAAGTCACAAGCCTGTAGTTTGGCAGGCTGGGGATAACACCAGAATCCTGGGCAACATTCTCTCCCAATTACACTGCTTCTTTTTAAGGCAAAGTGACCTAGTGCTTAGTTTGTCCACAGTCAGCTCATTCTCAATAGCTGACTCATTCCTTATGGAAACATTGAGGATGAAATACCTTGTATAAAAGATAAACTCCATTTGAAAGTGTTTCCAGTCCAACATAGAATATGCAAGAGTCTAGAAATTCTAACTTACTGTTCCTACAACCAAAATTGTGTCCTTTGTGTAGATAATGATGATGTAGAATTAATAGCAATTCTGGCTTAGAGGATAAGTTATTAGCAAATGAGGTCATCATGGTATGTGCATAAAAGACAAGCATTTTATGGAGTGTGCTTTATCACAAGAGCATGTGTATATCACGTGCCCGCACATGTATACTGAGAGTTGGTGCTTTGGCAGCATGGACAGTTAAAAGTCTATATTTGCCTATGTTTCCAGTCTCTAATTAAAAAAAGCCAAACATATAAGAGTCCCTAAAGACTTTATATCTGCTGTTCCCAAAAAAGGACTGCTATAAATCATCTGGCTTCTGCCTGTCTAAATTCTAGAGTTGTTACAACAGTTGTTTGTGTTGTTTATGTGACATAGTTACCACTGGAGAGTTTTTCTCCTCCTTTGTCGCTGGACATCTGTGCCCTCCATCAGCAGCTTCATCTTTACTTTGACTCTTCCCATTGCACTGACTAGACAGTACCTTGATTAAAAGGAGTTCCTACTAGCTTAGGTTAGTTAGTGCAAAAAGTGTCTTGTAGGGCTGTGCAAAGCTTTGGTCCCTGATTTGATTCAGTGGAGATTCGGCCTGATTCAGTGGACAAATCTCCAAATCTGAATCAAATCAAAGGGCCCTTTAATCTCTCAAATCAAATCAGAACCCTCTGAATTGATTCAGAAAGATTCGGAGATTCAGACATAGAGACAGCTCTAAATGTTTTTTCTACATACCTGTAGGTAGCAGGGGCTCGTGAATGCTGAGATGCTGGGGTGCATGGAGTGTCTCACAAGAGTGCAGGGGGGTCTCCAGCATGCTCAGCAGCAGACCTGGAAGTGGACCAGAAGCACTTCCAGTCCACTTCTGGGTCCACCGGGAAGCACGCTGGGGTCCCTCCTGCACCTCCCCAGCTTGGTGACTGATGCCTCCTGGGTCTGGACAGGATGGGGGGGGCATCTTGGGTCCCCCTGTGGCCAATCACTGAGCTAGGAGAATGCAGGGGGGGAAGGGAGGGCTTCACACTCCCTGGCAGACCCGGAAGTGGACCAGAAGCATTTCCGGTCCACTTCTGGGTTCACTGCCAAGCACGTGGATGGCCCCCCCCCCCGCACTCCTGTGGGATGCTCCATGCATTACAGCGATCACAAGTCACGTCCACTACATCAAGGTATGTAGAAAAAAAGCTGTGTCTGATTCTCCAAATCAGCATCGAATCTTTAGATTCGGATTCAGCCGAAGCAAATCAGGCACAGTGTTTCGAATCAACGAATTGAATCATTGTCCCCAGTTTGGGCCAAATCTGAATCAAATAGGGCTTGATTCACACAATCCCAATTGTCTTGCATCAGTAAAGGGACTGCAGTGGGAAGACTTGGAGGCGGAAGCACCATGATTAACTGAAACAGAGGGTGAAAAGAGATTCCACTGCATCCTCACAATCTGCTTGTGTGCATATTCTCCCATTCTTCACAGACAAGGAAAAGAGGGTTTTTCTGTGCACAACCCACAAAGTTTCATTTGTTTAACATACTGGAAAAAAAAAATCTCTGCTATCACCTATACATACGTCTAAAAAGAGACAGTCTCTGCCCCAAAGGCCTCACATTTTTAAAGAGATGAATACTATACAGAAGGTAGGGGTGATATATTTAAACAGACAAAACATAAGAAATCAGCAAAAAGACAATCTAAAAGCAGACATTTTAGGTGATGGCATGTGCCAGTTGTGAGGCCCCCATATAATTATTTCTTCTATACATATTTTAAATTACAGTCATTACTAACTGACAAGTGATCCACAGAATAAGTTACAGTGATATCTAACTACCATGCTCCCTACTGCTTAGATGCAAGCTACAAGCAGCCACTAGCCTGACGAATGTGTTACAATGGCTGAGTACTCTGACCTAGGCTCATCAGTCATTTCCATTGTAAACTAAGCTATGTTTATCATGTCAGGCTCACAGGGACCATCGAAGTTACTACCAAGAACTGTGCAAAAAATATTCACACGGGTAGTGAGACAAGAGGAAGCTTGTGAAAAAAATATCAAAGGGAAAGCATTGTATTTTTACAAGGTCTCAAAAGAAAACGAAACATCTGGTTCACTGCTGAAGCTTTGCAGGCAGAAGAGTGGTGACATTTCTTGGAAATGTGGTGAAGTTCCACTGCAGCAGATTTATAGAACTTCACAATTTTCCCAGAAGACTAGGAATTTCATGGTTTGTGGGTATCTTCTGGGAGATTTGTGCAGTTCTGCTCTTGAGGGATCCAAGGAGCACTTAAATCCAAAGGTGATAACTTCTCTTTTTCTTTCCATCTGCTAAAGCACACCAAAAGACACCTGCACTAAAAATGCACTAAATATTTTCCTGATATGACACCATCTATAAATGTAATGGCTGTAGTGGCCAAAGGGATGCTAATTTATTTGATACAGGATCTCTCCTGAAGGGTAAGTAAAGTTCTTGTATGGCAGAAGTCTTTCAGTTCTGCATTATTTATGTTTTTGTGACAAATTCTGATGCTCTTTCCTGCAGTTATAGAGTAGTCCAAAAGCAATTCTGCATGTATGTCATGGCAACTGAGTAAAACTTGGTTCACTGCCTCTAATTGCTACCCCTTGCCTCTTTGCTAATTTGAAAAGACAACTTTGATCGCTCGTGTGTATGAGTACATATCTTCTCCTGGTCTTTTACTCTGTTTCAGAGGATCTTCAATCACACAGTCATAACTTGACAGGCTGTTGTTATGAATAGAACAGTATATTCAACAACACTGAGTTCTACTGAATATTTCATATGGGCTGCACTCAGCAATATATAAGCTCTAGTTTTCCACCTGGGTGTTCCATGTTTATTGTTTCATCAGCCCTTCCCCCATATCCTCGTTCTTTTTTTTTCTGACTGTTTTGGGATTAGATTTAGTTTTGCTTTCAAAAAGGTCCCTCTTGCCATCCTCTTTAAAAAAAAAAAATGATGCAACAACTCTGCATAGCCAGTGTGACTAATACAGAGAATTACTCTCCATCTTGGCAGAAAACAGGATACTTCTGCCCCTGTACATCACCTAACCAATGGGCCACAGAAATGCACCTAAACTTCACTGAATTTGTTCAGCATATTTATAGCGCTCAGTCAACTGACATCACTGAAAGGATCCATTCTAATGACTGTATTTGTTTAAATGACTTCACGTTATTTTTTTAAAAGTCAGTCTGCAATATTTCAGATGAATTATTGAAATCTTATTGGATGGAAACACTTGGCATTGGAAACTCAAGTTCCATTTATGATGTTTAGACTGGGAAATGTATCTTTGAAATGCCTCATAAGCTTCCTATACACTTTGGATATTAATAACAGGACTAATCTTTCCCAATAAAAATAACAACCTTTGCAGATAAACAGGGTCCGGTCTGGTGTAACCTAAGTATTTCAGACTTTACTACAGGACCAAAATAGTTTCTTGGATGAAACAAACATATTACAAAGTAGGCCAAGGGATGCCTACTTGCAGCCTTCATAATCCTTGCAGAAAGATTTATTATGCTGGGGTTTATTATACATCCGTTTTTCAGAAGAATAAATTACATGCTTCTATCACTGTGCTAATATTGCAGCCAACCATGACTGCTGTTGTACACTCCCTCAGAAACATCTTTTATAATGTACCAATTAAGCAGAAGGTGGCAAAGGAGTTTTAACATCTCAGCTAAAGGTCAACACACCTACCAACAGGTGACCGTTTTCCTAGCAATGAATTATATAGTCAGTACTGGGTGTGAGCATAGCTTCTGGTAAGGGAATTGAATACAGCCTCTTACATGAGAGCAGGTGCCATCAAAGGAACTGGGTGGCTATTCAGGATACAGCCCAAAATAGTGTTACAGCATATCCCATGATCTCATCTAACCAAGCTGGCTATCTAACTGGTGTGGGGTTTTTTTTAGTAGTGTTACATTCTAGCATTTAGCTAGTGTAATATATATACAGACACACTGTCATTAGCACTGTCTGCAGACTTTACTCAGTTAGTAATTGTCACCTCTCCCCACTATTTTTTACAGCTGGCAAAAATTTACTAGAGAGATCAAACAATCTGGCAGGTTGGATATCTTAGATATTTTATGGCATCTCCAGTGACTAAAGCTAATCTTCATTTAAGGTCATTCTTTAGGCAAGAAGCAATCTGAGTACCTTGCACACAATTGTGATGTACTCAGTGAGATTCCTAGGGCCAAAAAAGAACACTATGGCTCCAGTGCTCCCAAAGACCATTCACTATGCAGCTGTTGAACCCCACCAACTGGTGTTGTCTTGCTATGGTCCTCTCCTCTCCACCCCTCCTGAGGATGGTTCACATCAGCAGTAGAGTACAATCACTGAAACTGTGTATAGCCCCTAAACTGGGAGCAAAGAAAAAGGAGGAAGCTGTGACTCACTGAGGCTCAAAACAAAGTGAAAACAGACAGAGTTTCTGTGTGTCCTACTGTGAACGAAAACACCCGCATCCCAAGCTATTCAGCATCTAATCATAATGACTGGCTACAAATTACTATCCTCAGAACGCTTGGACTATGGCCTTGTTGAAAACGATATGTTCTACATCAAGAGACCAACTCAAAGTATAGGCCTCTTGATGGAGTTTTACCTTGACAGGTTACATTTTAGTAAAAACTACACTGTGCTTTATCTTTGCTGGAATTTTATACCAAGATTGTTCCTGTGATGCAAAAGTGTGCCCTTTTGCAGTGAAGACAGTTTTAGCTAAGCCAGATTTAAGGCTAAGTTTACACAGCACAAACAGAAATGTCATTAAGGAAAGTGCACGCATAGAGGTGGAACCAGAGAGGGTGCAGTGATGCAGTCCCAGCCCACTTTTGGTCTATGCTGCAGGAACAACAGCTGGGGACTAAGTCCCCAAAGCAGGTAAGAACCCCCTCTTGGCACCACTCTTTTCCCCTCCCTGCTCAGTAGCACCTCCTCTCTCCTCCACTCCACCTGCCCTGGGGGTTGGGGAAACTTCAGAGCTGCATCTGCCTTGCTACAAGGGAGCTGAGCTCAGCTCGAGAAAATGGCCGCAGACAGGTCGCCCCTCCTTGCCCAACCTCCCTCCAGGTGTTCCCATCAGCCTGGCAGCCAGCATAAGGAGGGAAACCCTTCCCATCCCCATTGTCCCCAGCTGCACTTGGCTCCGTGTGCAGCCTCCCCTTGCCCCCAGCTGCAATGGGTCAAAAGCAGCCAGGACAATGGTGGTGGCAGGTGGGGCTTCCCTTCCTAGGTCCAGAAGCATACATAAGGAAAGTGAGGTAGAGAAGGAAAAAGGGGTGGGGGGAGAGCATGGAGGGAAAAGTCTGTGGGTGTCAAGGGAGGATGGAGCATTGATTTGGGGACTCAAAAAAGCCCCCACCTGCTTCTCCAGGCATGGTGTGCCTGTCCCAGGTGGGAGCAGGAGGGCTTGGAGCAGGGAAGTGAAGCCACTTCTGCAGCACCAA
The DNA here is from genome assembly GCF_001723895.1 of Crocodylus porosus. Taxonomy (NCBI): domain Eukaryota; kingdom Metazoa; phylum Chordata; order Crocodylia; family Crocodylidae; genus Crocodylus; species Crocodylus porosus. Next base: position 70,580,333 of record NW_017728950.1, read on the forward strand.
TCACTGTGCTCACACCCCTCTTTTAAAAAATCCTAGACCCAACTATGTAAATGAATATTGCCTTCTAAGAAGGTTAAGATCCAAAGCATAGAAATGCCCTGCAGTACTGTTCAGTTGCACTCCACATAACAATTAGAAACAAGATACCAGCTCTAATAAACTATGGACAAACTCAAACAAATAATTTAAACTCTTTTAATGCTTCCTCCACATGATTAGGCATCGCTTCCATAGAGAAGTCAAGCTCCATTCTTCTTAATTAGAAATTGAAAATTAGCACCAAAGAACAAAAGCCTAATTTGTTTCATACACAACCATCAGGCACTGAGTTCAGTGTTTTCTCAGCATAGCCTCCTTTATCCTTTTCCAAAAAGAGCTCTAATTTCATCATGTCTGCATGTGAGCTTTGGTTTCAAAGACACACTCACTAAGTCTATTGATATCTGGATAATTTGCTGCCACATAGAAGCAAAGGGCCCTCTCCTGCAAGATGCTGAAAGATGCAGAGTGTCTTCAGTGCTGCACAGGATGGGGCTTTTTATAAAGAATGGTTATCTTTCTGTTTAATTAGGCACATGTGACATTTTTGATCTGGTCTGTATGTAGTCATAAGATAAGGCCTAAAGGGATACTTCACTACCATTAGAAACAGGGCATTTATTTTTTGATCACGGATAATGTGAAAACCTTGAAGAGGACCTAGCTAGCAGTCCTGCCCATCCTGCAGTCTCCTCAGGGTGCTCTTCAATGTGCTGCTGCGCTCACAAACTCATTGCAGACTTTTCCCACATGCAGACTTCAAGACATCTCCAGGAATGAAAGGAATATCCCTCCTAACTTGCCCCATGCTGTCTGCTATTGCTGATTACTGCACTACCCAAAGGAGCGCTAAGATAAGCTTAGCAAGCATTCAGGAGTGCCTGTTTGTGTACAATTGAGGTAATAGAAGAAATGAAGCAGAGCTAGGAGACATCCCTACTCACAAGCCTTATGCAGACTCAAAGGAAAAAATTCTCATAAAACATATGATATCAGAATAAGCAAACAGGACCAGGGATCCTGTTTCTGGTTGAATCCTGCAGCAAGGAACACCCTGCAGGAGAGAGGGCAGCAGCTTCCTTGGTAGAAAACCAAGCTTCTGTAAGATTCACTTTCCTAAGAAAAGTTCCCACATTGCCCCTGTGTTTACTTTCTTTGCATAGAAAAGCTAAACAGTGAGCACACTGGTGCATAAGCCCTTCAACCATTGAGATATTGAATTCTGATCTTTAATAAACCAACACTGATTTACTTCACTGCTTCTGTTTGCTTAGTTAAGCTCCATTGGCATAGGAAAAGGCACACATAATTTAATCAGATTGCTTTTTTCATTTGATTTTTATTAATGCAGCAAGCAGGCACTGAGCACTGTGAATTCTCTCTGTTCTCACCAGTAGAATCCCCCTTTCTCCCACTGAATAGAAGTTTGGAACTGCAGCAAAAAAATAGCAATAAAGTACAGGAGCTTATTCAGAGATGACATGAGTTCTGCTTCTATGGGACAGGCTTTCTTCTTTCAATCTCACATTAAAAACATGCTTTGTAGACTAGAGAATGCAGTATTAAAAGAAAGCTTTCAATTGTTCGCATTTTGGTGGGAGCTGTGATAAACATGGCATTCTATTCTTCTTGTCCAAGAAATCCCACCACCATCAGATTCCAGGACATCTATCCAGCTGACTTGTGACATTCAGTATCCAGCACATCCTGCTGTTCTTAGCATTCTCCTCCCACTTAGATAAATACAGTACTGCTCAGTTGTCACAACTGGAAACCTACCATTTCTCTTGCTTTTCTGATCTGTTGTTCTCCACAGTATTTATCAAGACTTTCTTATTTGTTTCCAGGTCAAGTCTTCAAAGGGACACATTCACTTGTCTCTATGCGACTGCCACGAGGTTTTTAACCGAAACTGCAAAACACATTTGGAACAGAGAATATTGGGAGGATATTTTTTTCTGTCTTCCCACTCTCAAACTCTGAAGATATTTTCATAGTAAAGAAAGGAAAAACTGACAAAAGACCTGAAGATTTTTCTACCTAAATCAATTTTGCTTGCCTGTCTTCCTGCTAAACTAGAAATAACCTGTTTGTCCTGGCTGTGTGTGTTATGCTCCATCCCTTCTGCCATGTCTCACTGTTTACCATTTTGCCATGCTGAAGGCTGATATGACACATACTAAGCATCATAATCTTATACATATAATGGATTTTTTTTTAATCAGACTGAAACCAGATAAGGATATATTTACATTTTCATGAATGTATTGCAAATTAGAAAGGTAGACTGCCTTTGCCCACCTTCAGTACTTGTTGGTTCCTCTGGTCACTGCATTCCATTCAACTCCCTGTTAAGGAACATGCAAACTTCTAGCATTATTTCCAATATGATCTTTTCTAACTGATGGCCAGATCATCCCTTAAAAACCTTACAGAACAGGAGGTAAGAAGAGACTAAACTTCCATGGATTTTCCTGGGCACTGCCTTCTCAGATAGGAGGTTTGAAAGGGGTGGCATCAACTTCCAACTCTATGGCTAATGGAGATTTCACTTTTATATATAGCCAGGAGCTCTCTGCAGGGACAGCTGCTGCTTCACTGTTGCCCCAACTAATTGCAATGCAACTCTTCCTGCAAAGCCCTCTTTGTAAGCTGACCCAAACCTGAGGGCACATATGTTTTTCTACTGATTTCAGAATATGACAGTAATTTACCATCTTTAGGCAAAATGGGGGCCCTAAATTGAAGTGGTGGGTTTTAAATGACACTGCTTTAATTTAGGACTGATTAAACCCTCATGTCACGCACACACCCTGCTGACTTACCTGCCTCTCTGGCGGGGAGGGGAGGGGAGAGTGAGCTGCCGGTGGGTACCTAATACACAGTAGCATTCTGCAATGTACACTGATTTAAGGCCTCTAAAATAACTAGGCACATGGGGACAGTTGTCAGCTTAAAACTGATTTGGGGTGGGGGAGGGCTTATCTATAAATGCAGAATATCATTCAGAACATCATTTAATCACAATTTTTATGGTTTAATTCTATGCAAAACCCAGCAACATAAGAAAGAAAGGACTCATGAAACCAGCATTACAGAAGGTGAATCATAAACGGAATTCCAAAAACATACATTTTGCACCACAATATATAATCAAACATAAACATTTTTTTAGCAAATTCTAAGGGGTAGATTTACCAAATTATTTTGTTTGGACAGCCACAAAAATGTACCCATATAAGAAAATAGAAACCATTTTATAGACTTGTTCCCTTCTAAAAGGAAGACAGTCATGAAACTAAATATCTGTCACAGCAGAGATAGTCAACCCCTCCCCCTTGGAAAAGGTGACTGATTGTGAATCTCTGATTTGCCCACTGTATGGGAAACACACTACACTTTTGCAGTGACAGGGCATTTACATCGTAATTTTTGTCTCAGAGGATCTTCTTCTCATTTGACAGTCAAATCACTGGCTGCACAGATTGCATGACAAATTGTAGGTATTCCAAATAAGTTCATTCAGGATAAGTATTGTAGACAGCATATTTCAACATGGCCAATAATGCAGATCCTTTTAACACTCTGCATGTATGTGATGGAAACTTTGATGGGCATACATATGATAACAGAAGCCTGTGAAGTAGGTTTGGTTAGTACTGAAATGGAAAAATAGATGCAAGAGATGTCTCTGGTGTAATTCCTCTGCCTCTCCAGCACCTCTAAAGCAATCCTGTGAGGAACTGTATAACCCTGGCTTATACAGAAACCTTTTAAAAAAACCAAGATCTTTCCCTTTGAAATGACCACTGATGCACCAGTTATATCTGTTTTTCAAAAATCTTTCCAGTGGAGGAAGTGTCATGTGGTCAACAGTGAAGGAAAGGGAGATATTTTTAATTTGAATCACAAAAATAAATTTAATCCTGAACCACATATAATAATGTAAGCTAAGAAAAGTATATGCTTTGACTGCAGTGAAGTGAAAATATATATAAGATGTCAGAGTCTTCCTTCGAAGCCTCTACAACACTATGGTTGTAGCTTTATCACATTACATAGTTGAAACAGGTAATGTATGTTTGGGTTTTTTTGTTTACTTGGTCGGTTCTTTCCCTGCCCTGGATGTACCTTTCGCCTAACACACATTCTGTTCATTACCACATTTCATCAAACAATTCACCTACTGTTGTAGTGAAAACTGTGTCATTATTTATTTTCCATCAGGATAGGAAAGGCTGGATCAAACTTTAAAAAGGTATTTCTGTTTAACAGACTAATAATTCACTGCACTCTAATTCTGTGGTGCAAAAAGTTGGGCCTCTTCCATGAAGAGATAAATGCTTATTCTCAGTGAAGCTCAAGACAGTCAGAAGTAATCACAGCACCTGTGAGGGGACAGGCCAGGAAGGCCTGGGCCCTGGTGGTCACCAGCTCAGCCCCTGTCATCTTTGTTACCTTAGAGTCAGCAGCCACTGGCCACAGGCAGCCTGCCTCCCTTACCCCCTTCCCAGATGGACAGATCAGACCATGGGCAACTGGTGTCTCCGGAGTCGGGGTGGGGGCACTTCCCCCTCCAGCTGCCAATCAGGGACCGGAGGTGTTCCCCCCATGGCCAATTCCACCAACCCACAAGTGGCAGTGGCGCACCGTTGGCACTTCTGGGTGAGTGCAATCGGCTGTGGGGGAGCCTCGGGGATCGCTTCTCCTGTTGCCCCCACTCCCCAGCCGACACTCTCGGGGGGGGGGCACTAGTGCTCTCACCTGCCCCCCCCATGCCTGAGAACACTGGCAGTCAGGGGGTGTACCAGTGCTCTCAGGGGGTGCAAGTGGACCCCCTGTGTATCACCACTGGGTCAGACCAGGCTGTTTGCAGCACCTGCTTCTACAGCTCCAGGCCCTGCTCCCCACCCCCACCCCCCACCACATTCTTTGAAGGCCAACCACTGCTACACTGCTGTCCAGCCCATGTTGCCGGGCTCAAGGCATATGGGGGCTCCTGAACAATTGAAGTGAGGGGCTGGCCATATCCCTGCCTCCCCACAGAGGGCCTCTCCAGGCAGGCTGCCTGGGACTGGCTCCCCCCTGCACCACTGCTGCATGTGCCATGGGAAGTGTGCAATGAGCTATTTGTGCAGGCTGAGGGGTGCCCAAGCCACTACACTGTGCTGCTGCTGATCCTGCTGATGCCCCCCCAAGGACACGTGTTCTTGTGGTTTGGGACCCTGAGCTATGAAGGTGCAAGAGGCAAACCTGGGGTGCCCTGAAACCTCCACTTCCTCCTGGAGGGCTACCCATCACAGCACTACACATCCTCGCCCCCCACTACCAAGGAAGACATCACAACTGGCATTGACACTTTCCTTGGCATGTGAGAGGCCCATGCCCACCCAGCTACAGGAACATGGGCTACTCAATAAAGTTCTGAACTGTGTCCCACCTGTCTGCATGCTGTGGGGGATGTGGTGGGGCATGGAACCCAGGGCCAGGGGAATGCAGGTAGGTCAGGCATGGGGCAGAGGCTGGGGGTGGCCTTCCCCAGTGTGGGACTTACCATGTATGTGGGGCTGGCAAGGCTGGCAGTTTGGCATGGGCTTCCCTGTCAGTGACAACATCTGGCTTCACCCACTGTCTGCAGCCTGTGGTGTATTGTGGGCCAGCACCCAGTCACAGGCCAGGCCCCCACCCTCCCAGAGGAGCTGGCACAGCTGGCGGTGGTGTGGCCAGCCCACTCCTCATGCCAGGGTCTGGGTCTGTCCTGAGGGTGAGGCAGGCACCAGGCAGGGCTCTCTGAGATGCCAGTGGAGGTAGCACCAGGGGAGGAGGATGGGGCAGGGCACTGAGGGCCCAAGGTCCTCTTCTCCAGTGACATCTCACTGGAAGCATCAGGGCGGGTCAGGCAGGGGCACTCACAAGGGCATGGCCTGTTTACTTGGGTACAAAATGTGGCTCAGCTCCCATAAAAAGAGCATAGAATTTTGGGCACAACTGGACCAACGACTGAAGTCAGTAATGGCCATCCACTGTGCCCATAAGACCTTGACCTTTACATGGCACTGCCATGCCAACCGAGAGTTCCCTCACTCCTGCATGACAGGACCTTGTAAATGTGGGCATTTGAGCACCCACCCCACATGAACTGCCTCTGCACATTGGCACAGTTCCAGAGTGCCACAAAGTAATGCACCTTGTCCTGGATTCAGCTGGGGGCCTTGGTGGTTGGCATAGGTGTATGCATGTGGGTGGGGCTATGGCTCAATAGGGAGGACAACAATGACATGGTTGTTTTGCATCAGCTCTCTGAGCCCCTGTGCAGCTGAACCTGTATGGCCAGCTGTGGATGGCTGCCAGCAATGCCCAGTGCAGGGGCACAGGCAGGGACTGTGATTTGCACAGCAGTGGCACTTCACCATAGGACATACAAGCACAGGAGACAGCTGGGAGTGAGCAGCAGCAGGGATCAGATGCTGGCCCTGGCAGCAGAGACAGCCAGGCAGCAGCCCTGGGTGGGAATCACAGGGCTGGGCAAGGGGTGAAGCAATGAGTAGCCCTTTGCAACACTCACCTCTGGCCAAGCAGCAGCTCTGAAGGGGGAGAGGCCAGGCAGAGACAGCCTGTGGCCTATCCAGGGGGCACACGGGGCCTGGTGGGCCCCTGAGAAGTAAACAGGCTCCTCCAGGCTCCTATGCAGTGTTCCCCAGGGAGCAAAATGGCTTCTGGCTTTTATAGCCTGCAGCTAAGGGCTGCAAGAGAGCAACCCAGCCCTGCAGGGAGGATAGGCAACCACCCAGGAGCCCTGGGGCTGCCCTCAGGCTGGTCCCCAAGTGATTGGGCAGACCCAATGCTGCAATTAGTGCCAGATGATGTCTACAAGTGCACTAAAATGCTTTAAGTAATTGCACCTAAATTTACCATCTTTAATGCACATTAAGGGTGCACACATATAGATGTGCACCCTTAATGTGCATTAAATTAGGTTGATGTGCATTAATGCATCTTGTGCGGATGCGCCCAATAAGAAACATTCTCTGCCCTAAAGAATTTATTATTCTACCTATTAGGTGTCTAATTCAGTCCCCACCCTGCTTAGTTCCCCCTAAAAATATTCATGCCACCTTAAAACAGTCACAAAAAACAGCAAGCAAGAGAAGGGTCCATTCAATTACTGCACTGATTCTTTTTCAGGGACTTGAGCAGGGTGGAATAGGATCTCAATTAAGTGCCTAACTAGGGAAAGAGAATCTGGACCTTACAATCTAAATAGGCAAGACATAGGACTATGCGAAATTTTGACAGGTGTTTCGTTTCGAAGCTGTTTCGAGCTTGAAACAGCTAAATTGAAATGAAACAAAAGGCTTCAAAACAGCTGTGAAATTAAATAAGGGCATTTGAAACATTTCGAAAGTTGAAATATTTTGAGTTTCAAAGCCGGGATTGCTTGCAGCTAAACAGAAACTAAGGAGAGGGAGCTGAAAGAGGGACTGCGCAGTTATTGACATCTAGCTCATTGTTCAATTTCCCCGTTCTCTGATCATTGCCCCCAGCTCTCTGATACTTTCCCCAGCTCTTCCTGGGGGGGTGCAGGCCTCTGATCTGCACATGGGGTTTCAGCAGCCTGCAGTGACATCCTGCTGAAACCTAGCATGCAGATCCAGGGGCCTGCACCCCTCGGGAAGAGCTGGGGAAATGATCAGAGAGCTGGGGGCAAGATTGAGGAGCTGGGGAATCAAACTGGGGGACTGTTTAGGGACCTGAACATTCCCCCAGCTCCCAGTTCGATTCCCCAGTTCTCTGATCACTTCCCCCAGCTCTTCCCAGGAGGTGTGGGCCCCTGGATAATATGGGATGACAGCAGGCTGCTGCTGCCAGCTGATGATGACAGTGGCTCTGGGCTATTTCCCCATCTGGCAAACCCCAAGCACAGATCTTGGGGCTTGCACCCCCTGGGAGGGCTGTGGGGCTGTGCCAGACTCCTCCCAGGGAGCACAGGCCCCTGGATCTGCATGTGGGGTGACAGCATGCAGCCACTGCCAGTTGGGGCCAGCACCAGCACCCAAGTCTGTGCACAGCAGCCCACACCGAGCACCAGGAAGAACCCAGTGCTGGCGCTGGCCCCAGCTGACAGCAGCAGCCTGCTTTCATCCTGCATGCAGATCTGGGGCCTGCACCCCCTGAGAGGGCTATGGGCCTCTGCCAGACTTCTCCCAGGAGGTGCAGGCCCCAAGATCTTCTCCCTGGGTGCACGGGCCCCCCAAGTCTTCATGCGGGATGATAGCAGACTGCTGCTGCTGGCAGGGACCGGCGCTTGGTGTAGCCCACACTGAGTGTCGGGAAGACAGGTGCTGCGCTGGCCCCAGCTGGCAGCAGCAGCATGCCAAGTGCATGTCATCCCATGCACAGATCTGGGGGCCTTCACCTCCCGGGAAAGCTGGGGGGCTGTGATGGACTCTTCCCATGGGGTATGGGCCCCTGGATCTGCACACAGGATGACAGCAAGCTGCCGCTGCTGGCTGGGACCAGTGCCAGCACCCAAGTCTGCCCAGCGCAGCCCACACTGAGCACCAGAAAGAACCCAGTGCTGGCACTGGTGCCAGCTGGCAGCAGCAGCCTGCTGTCATCCTGCACACAAAACTTGGGGCCCATGCCCCCTGGGAGGGCTGGAAGGTTGTGCCAGAGTCCTAGGTGGGGTGCACACCCCTATATGAGACAAGGCTGCCACTACTGGCAAGTGTCAGGAGTTTTGCTTTGAACAGTTTGAGGTGCAGTTTCCTAGAAACCCCTCCACCTATCTCCTTGAAATTTGGCAAGCTTCTTGCTCTCATAAGGGAATATTGCCTCTGCAATTTTCATCAAAATAACACAAGAAATGACAAAGCATTTTCATGATTCCTCATTATAGCCTACAGATGAAATGTCGAAATGCATTGAAACAGCATAGAAACAGCAGCAAAACAGTTTCAAAGAAATGAATCAGAATAATGCTTTAAAACAGCAAATGAGATGAAGGGATGACACTGTCCCTTCAAAATGGTGAAATGGAAGTCAAAACAAAACACTGCTGTTTCGCAGAGCCCTGACAAGACAGATGGTAGGAATATAAACAAGAGATGAACAGCCTTCTTCAAAGTCATACAGCAGGCCAGGGTAGAGCCAGGGGTAGCAGAAAGGTCTTGTAACCCTCAGTCCACAAGACTGTGCTACTTTCAAGCTAGTAATCAGTAAGAACACTGATGGGGGTGGGGGGGCAGTTATATCTTTGCTGTCCACTACTTATTTTACTATATGACCATATTGAATATTTCATTTCCTCTTGGTCTTTTCCAGCCCCAAAGTACCAGCATTATTTCATTATTAATCAATGTTCAGGCAAAAACTAAAACATATGATGAGTTCTGCTCTTTTTGCTCATTATAAATAAGCAGCTCTTCCCATGATTCATCCTGGTTCCATGCTGTATAAAATCTAATAAGCTACTAGATTCCTTATTCAACTGCTTCCTTACTGCTCTATCTGAAGTAACATGATAACTTACTCTTAGTCTTATGGGATGTGAATAAAGGTTTTGGCTGCACCCAGCCTAGGTGTAGGTGACATTTTTACACCTAGACTGAGAGCAGGCATGCACTGAAGTTCACCACTTCCAGAAGCCACATGGGGAAACTGGTGTAAATAACTTGGGGGGGAGGGGCTCGGAGGTTTGTGAGAGGGGTTGCCAGTCATGGGGATGGGTCAGAGGGCTTAACAATGGCCCAGTAAGGGTTGGCAAGGGGTGGGATTAGCAGTCCTGGGCTGGAGCAAGCGGCTGGGCTTTCCTAGCCCTGCGATTGCAATCCAAATGCGTATAGGTGTTTGCAAGATCAGGTTAACCCTTTCCTAGATTGAGATAAACTAATCTGGATCTAAATTAGCACATCTACCCAGGTGAATTTAGATTGGGTGCACTATTTTTTGCCCTATTTAACCCTCTGAACACCTGAACTGATGGACATTTAGCTTGACATAACCCTGGTAGGTCAGTCTAAATGTAATGCCTGTACATACCCATGAAGACTACAAATTGGTGTCTGCTTTCATCATCTGGCAGTTCATCTGTGTCTCTGTTAGAATGCCTTGATGGAAAAATCATTATTACAAAGCACCTTTTTTGTAGTATATTGTATTGTTCAGTCCTTGTAGGAAGCAAGAAACCTAGAAAACAGACCCGTTTAAATGCTTTCTTCCACAAACATATCATCTTTATTGCAAAAATCTAACAAGGGGGAAAATATTGGTCTGACTTCCATCTGGTGCATGGCAAACTTAATAAAGGGATTGCAACTTATGCCAAGCTTCCATCACGAGCAAAGAGACGGCGTTTTTAATAACACCACGTATATAATTTGGCTACTTTTAAAACTGAAGTCAGGGTACATTCGAGCCTTGTTGACTAACCAATGTCACAGCTTCGGATGAAGTGAGCTTCACCTCACAAAAACTTGTACTATATATACATGTGTGTGTGTGTGTGTGTGTGTGTGTGTGTGTGTGTGTGCATATGCACATGCACACACATGTTATACATACATACATACTTTGGTTAACCTTCTACTTGACTTCAGACTAACATAGGTAATTACCTCTCTACTTTTAAAAATTCTCCCTAGGAAGTCAGAAGGTGTGGGTAGTACTGTATCTGTTCTGTTCCAATCCAAAATTTGCCTTACAGCTTTAACTTGACTATTTCCATTTCACACATGCAGGGGAAAAAAGCAATTATCCTTATAAATACCTGTCCCATTGTCCTTAGGACTCAAGTGACCCATAGGCTGTACTGGTAATACACATAGCCAAGTTTAAATGTTATCTGGATACCATATACAACATGCAAAATATAAATATATTAGAAACTGTGGCCAAGTTTGTTAAAAATGTGTATGGTAAAGAGAGGGTCCTATATGCCGAAACATTTTATGAATTGAGATAATTAACTCCGGGTATCCGTGTTTGAAGATTTTGCCTGTAAGAACTGAGATGTACAAGGTTGTAAACAAGCATATTTCTTCCTGAATGAGCATTCACTCTCACCATTAAAGATTTATTTAATTGATATAGTTTGCTAATTTGTCTGTGAATAGATTAGATGTTAAGTAAATGGTCCCTGTTCACTTTACAGTGTTGCATTTATTTTAATGTAGCTGTAATCTGCATTTCCAATAACTTGCATTACAGTGAATATCATTCAGAATTAAATGGCAAGATACAAGAAGAGGGTAGAACCATCCTCTACTCTACACTAAGTACTGTAGCATCTCATAAACCCTTTGGGGTAGGGATCATTTATTGTACATGTTTCTACAAGGCTTAGGAGACCGGAGACACAGTGCCGATTGAAGCCTCTGTATGTTATTTTATTATCAATATTTAACTATAATCATATTCAATAGCAATGGGATATGTGTACTGTCATATATATGCAAATGAATCATTTTCTTCCCAATTGTCTCTTATGGGTAGAGCAGGATAAACAGATTTTGGTGAAAACAAGAACCTTCAGTTTTTCTGGCTTTCTATTCTTATCTTCGTGTTCCTACCATATCTTTATCTTGCTATTCAGAATCTTCCACATGAGATTCTGAATAGCACTCCCATTATCCTCCCACCTAACTCACTTTTGCTGCCTAACTACCTGTTTCTGTTGATATACTCTCTTACCACCATCATACATCTCTAAAATGCATTGAAAGATGACTTTGGCACCGCATTGTTGGTTGAGCCTTCATGAACTACAGGTTGTTATGTCTTTCCACATTTAGGAAAATATTGCTGGTACTTCCTGATATAGAACATCCACCTCCATACAAACCAAGCCTATCATCTTTCCCTGATTGCTGCTTACATTGCAGATAATATGTGTTCACTTAGAGAACAGGATACCTTTTAGACTTTTGGAGTAATCTTGGTGCAACGTTTTCAAGATTTTCTTTTTAAATACAGATTAAAAGCCATCATCAAACCTAATATAATGGAGAGAAACTGCATTGCATCTTTAGTCTTTCAGCCACTCCAGTCTTTCCCTCTTCCTCTTCTACGCTGAAAAATAATTTTCAGTGATAAATCTGCATAACAAGGAGACAAGGTCAGATTTCTGCCATTTAATAAAGAAGATTCAGCAAATATGTCACTTTAAAGCATGCCATGTTTTTTTCCAAATGTTTACTCACAATCCAGATGTATTAGTGGCCTGGATGATAATTACATATGGAGCAAGAGACTCCTACAAGAGGAGTTTGCAGTCTGCGCGATGGACATTTAGGAGTAAATTTGCAAAGCTGTGCACAGGGAGCTAAACACAAATCCCATTAGCAAATAAATGGATTTGTGCACCTGATTCCTGCACACAGCTTGGAAAATGTGCCCCTTAATGTATCATAGCCTGCAGGTCCAAGCCTACAGCTGCTTTAGAATTGCTGTATGCAAGCACTGGCAAAGAAATTTAAAATATCCCCATTATCTATCTGTAAAATCTAATCATTTACAGGAATGTATGGAATACTAACATTGCTACAGTTCTATGAATTAAGAGGGTTGCCAAAATCTGAAAATGCACTGAATTGTGTTTAGGGAAGCACACGGTTTGAGGTACCAATTAATGTTAAAGCAATATAAGTGTAAGGGATGCTATCAATTCCTAGTAGAAAGCACTAGAAAGTTGCAGAGCAAAAAGCCAACTGAACAAATTTTGACTTTGGTAGAATTAAATGATTCTCACCAAAAACTACTCTCTCTTAGATAACTTTCTCTAATATGCATCTAATCTCCCTTCACAGTCCATCATCATCTCCTTCCTTCAATGCCTATTCCCTTGTCTTTACTGGAGTTTCTCTGAATAAGTTTTAACAATCCATTTTTGGGTTTAACCTGCTTGTTCAAGGCTACTCTCTCTCAACATCTCTCCCATACAGAGCATCCATACTTTTTCTTCATTGAATGCTCATAACTGCTCTCTTCTCCCCTTAAACTTCCTTCTTTCTTTTCAAGACCTTGCTGCCTTTTTCTAAACAAAATCAAGAGCATCTTGCAGCAATCTAGGGCTGTGAGAAATTTTGCCGGGTGTTTCATTTCAAAGCTGTTTTGATGCATTTTGAGCTCAAAACAGTGAAACTGAAATGAAACAAAAGGCTTCAAAACAGCTTAGAAACTAAATGAGGGCACCTGAGACATTTTGAAAGTTTCAAAATGTTTCCAGTTTCAAAGCCAGTCTTACTTGGCTTCAGTGCCGGTCCCAGGTGGCAGCAGTGGCCTCCTGTCATCCGGCACACAGATCCGGAGGGCTGTGGGTTGTGCCAGAGTCCTCCCAGGGGTCCGAGCCCCCGGATCTGCATACCGGATGACAAGAGGCTGCCGCTGCCGCCAAGCGTCAGGAGTTTGACTTTGAACAGTTTGAGGTGCAGTTTCCCAGAAATCTCTGCACCTGTCTCCTTGAAACTTAGTAGGCTTCATGGTCTCAGAAGGGGCTACCATCCCTGCAATTTTAATCAAATCAGACAAGAAATGACAAAGGTTTAGGCATTTTCATGATTACCCATTATAGCCTATGGGTGAAGTGTCAAAACACGTTGAAACAGCAAAACAGTTTAGAAGAAACTAAACAGAACGGTGCTTCAAAATGATATGAAGCAACAAAATGAAACACTGTCCCTTCGAAATGGCAAAATGGAAGTCGAAATGAAATGGTGCTGTTTCACAGAGCCTTACAGCAATACTTTTCCACTACCTATTTTATCCATTCTCATGTTACTGTTTCTTTCTTCTGTATTATTGAACTATTCAATAGTCCCACCACTACCTTTTTATTCCACACTCATCACCATTGTTTCTGAGTGTTTATCCCTTCAACATAATATCACAACCCGTATTTTTTTGCTGCCTACTATCCATTTAATCTCTCACTGTCATGAATGCTGTGTGCTCCTGGAGGCTGGGGGGCATGGTGAAGCTCCCTCAGGCAACAAGAGCACTATCGGCAGTGGGAGCATGGTGGTGGCAAGTGGTGAGCTCCCACAGGCAGCCATGGTGCTGTCAGCAGCAGAGAGGGAAGACTGGGGGGGTGGTGAATGCCAACCAGTGGTTGGCAACCACCTGCAGACACTGCCAGCAGTGTCAGTGGCAGCCAGCGGCGATCGGGGACCACTGTAGATGCCACCAGTGGTGTCAGTGGCAAGGGCGGGGGTGGTGAACGGCAACTGCCCGCAGGCACTGCCAGCAGTTTTGGTGGCGCCTTTTTGCAAAGGATGCACTGCCAAGCTCAGGGGGTGCAGGTGCAACTGCATGCACTCCCTGCACATCACCAATGCTCATTGTTATCCTTGACTTCTGTTTCCTTACAGGCAATGTTCCTCAGTGTTTTTGTTTTCTCCTTCCTAAAATTACTTCCTTTAAACTATGTGGTTTGTCTAACTTCCATCTTTCTTCCCACAAATGGGTGGTCTCTGTCCACAAGCTTATTTCCTCTACCCTTTGTCTCCTTCAACCTCCTGCCACCTAGCTGTCATCTCTCTTCACTATGAAACTGCTCTCACTAATATTTCACAGAGTTATTATAAATAATTCAGGTACCGTGTTAATAATGTACAGCAGTGGAAAAAAGAAATTAAGAGTTGCATGAAAATGAGATAGAGAGATACAGTGGGCTTTCCTCAGTACTTGATCTTCAGAGAAAAAGGTTCACAGGCCAATAGTGGTGCAACTATATAATGGGAAGGACTGAATTCTAGTGGTAAATAAATGAAAAGGGACTATAAAGAAGAGATTCAGGAAGTGGATCAGATTAAATCCAGAGAAAAGAATTTTAAAACTATGGAGGAAATGTCTTAACCAGATCCTGAAAAGAATTTGTAGCAACTGCAAATTTCATGAGTGAGGTATGCCAATGTTTCATTATACTTCTGATAAGGCAGACAAGCTGTATTCTCCTCATATGATGCTTCCTATCAAATAGTGTCCATTACAATATATAGTATTTCTGCATCTGCACCAGTATAAAACTAGACAAACTTGTCTTTCAGTACAATAGTTTCATTGTCAATTTTAGCCATGGCCTCTGCAGCTTGGGTGCCTGGGAGACCTGACAGTACCCATGTAGGGTTCCTGTGTGACCCAGCAATGCCCGAGTGGCCCTGTGGTTCTCAGGTGGAGTGCCCGTGTGACCCAGTGGTTCTTTGGTGGGGTGACTCAGTAGTTCCCAGATGGGCTGCTAAGGTGACCCAGTGATGCCTGATCCAGGGTGACCCAGTGGGTCAGAACTGTGTAACCCAGGCACAACTGGGTCACACCGGCTCCAGCGAATAACCCCCCCTGTGCGTCTGAACAGGGCATTTCATCCCGGCACCCCGCCCAAGCACCATTGAGTCATCCAGGCACTACCATTCACTGCCCCAGGCAGTGCTAAATAACTAAGGCACCCCACCCAGGCACCACTGTGTTACCTAGGCTCCCCAAATGAGCACAGTTAGGATCTCGGGCACCTCATGCAGACACCGCCAGTTCACCCAAGTGCCACATCTGGACATGCTAGCTGGACACTGCTAGGTCACATGTGCCACTGGGTCAACCAGGCATCCAACTTGGGCAATGCCTGGTCCCTGTGCACCACCAGGTCACCTGGTCACCACACTCAGATTCATGCTGGCTAAATGCCTTAAGGCAACTACCCATGCAGAGACTTTACTGCTGACCTTCTGAATACAGTGTTTAAAGGTGAGGGAAAAGTCTAATGTAAATCTTTGGTAGGTTGGGGCATGCACATGGGAAAGGATGTGGCTGCCTATTCTGATATTCAGCATGCTCTTGGCTTGATAATTGTCCACGTGGAAGAGTGATGATACTGAGTTATTGATGCACCCCACTAACCCCGTGCCTTTTAAACACCCTTCCCCCTGGCCTCTGCACCACTGGCCTGAAATGAAGCTAAGCTGCCAGAATCATTACTGTTGTCAGGAGCTTATCAGTCTATGTTACACTAAAAAAGAGCATAAATATGGTTAATTGACAACTGGGCATCCCATCCCTCAGGGACATGTTGCTGCAGAACCACTTAACCCAAACTAGCCCCTTAAATGGACACAGTCCCCTAAAAGTCACTGAAAGCTTTTTTCAAGCCCTACAGCCAAGGTCACCTAGTAACCAACAGTCAGAACTGTGAATTTTCACTGGCGCACCTCCAGATGCCATCATCACAGAGCCATTTGGCCAAGCACCTACATATGAGCATCACTGCAAGTATGGCTCAGAGGGAATGGAAAAAATTCCTCCTAGCAAATCTCCCCCCACCACCCACTCCTTCCATCTTTCTTCTTCCGGGGGACCAGAGAAGAATCATCCTTATGGGCTCAGATACTTCAAGTTCCCAGGCATCCTAGTTTCCACAGCAGGTAGATGGAACCCAGACGTCTGGGTTTTTACAGCTGTGAGATGGAACCCAGCCATATGGTTTGGGGTGACCTGAAAAATATTTTCACCAAAAATCCCAGCCCAAACACAGCTCCTTATCCAGCATCCTGGCTCTTCCAGCTGGGAGATGAAACCCAGGCATTCCACAGTGTGGTCAGTGCCAGGTTGTGAGCAACTGAGTGACTTCCAGCCCACTAACTTCCTTAGTGTCTCCCTTGTCTGCAGATTCTGCATATGTTTGTGGGAGACCTGGTCATGGAGGCCAAGATGTTGGATCCAGGATGGTCAACCAGACACCTGCAGAGTACATGAGATGTGCCCAGATGGCTCTAGCAAAATAAGGAACAAATGCAACTCGCAAGGCAGGGGATGGTAATGGATAGCCTGGCGACTACTTTCACCCATGCTGCCACAGCACTTGAACAAGACATCCAGGCCCAGGAGTGCTTTGCAAAAGTCCATTATGGTCTCCAGATGGCCACCTGCTTTCTGAGAGAGTGCTAGCCTTACAGCTCTACAGAGCTGAGGGTCACAGTGTCAGGATAAGGAGTATGTGCACAGAGTCAAAGACCATTTGGGATCTAGCTATGATGCTCCTGAGTGGCATCAATGCCACCTGCTGCAGAGAAACTGTAGCCTCCTCAGGTTGGAGTGCTGGAAAAGGATGATGTCAAACCTCCCACAGCATGGTGAGCCCTACTTAAAGAACTCTTTCCTGGGGCACCATGACCAGGGGTTCCACAGGAGGGAAGAGACCTGAATGGCAGCCAAGGGGGAATACTCCATACCACACATTGATTAGGAGATGCTAGGGGGCTGGTGGAGCCCCAGAACAGGAGATACGGTGCATGGCCCAAGAAGCCAGAAAGGCATCCATGAAGGCCTGGTCTGGGGAGCAGCAGTGGGGAAGAACAGGTGGACCAGGATGTCCAAGAGCCAATGCCAGGGCAGGCAGAGGCAGTTCCTGTTTTCCAGGGTCAAATCACTATCCCCAGTGCCATTAACAGTCACTACCCCCAGTGCCACTGACAGCCACTGGCATAGGCACTGGCCCTCCAAGAGGTCCAGGCCAGTGGCAGCACTCAGAATGTTTTGGGGAGGGTAATGGCCCACGAGCCCACCAAGACAGGCCACTCCAGACCTTGGTCCTGCTGAGGCGGAATGGTAAAGCCATTTGCAGAGACAGGCAGCCACCTGGGCTCAGGTCTAAGTTCTGGGGTAAGCAACTTTTCACAGTTTTTCTTCATAGTACACACAAAAAGTTTGGCAACTGCAACATTTAATCAAACCGAGGGGCAGCAGTTTCACATGCAGTATTCCCCTTGTAAGATGAATTCATCAAGAACTGCACCATCAAACTCATGCTATACTTAAGATTCATAGATTAGGGTTGTTCAAAACAGCACCATTCTGCTTCGACTTCCATTTCAACATTTCAATGGAATAGTTTTTCACTTCAAGTTTTGTTTAATTTCAAAAGGACTATTCTATCTCATTTTGTCAAAACTGTTTCGCTGTTTCAATGCTGTTTCAATGTTTCACCTATACGCCATAGGGGAAGCACGAAACTGCCTATAACTGTCATATCTAGCCTGATTTTGATGAAACTTGCAGGGATGGTAGCCCCTTCTGAGGGCATGAAGCCTGCCATGTTTCAAGGAGATAGGTCCAGAGATTTCTGGGAAACTGCACCTCAAGGTGTTGAGAAGCAAAACTGTCACTTGCTGGAAGTGGCAGCCTCTTGTGATCTGGAGGACAGATCAGGGACCCACACCCCTGAGAGGAGTCTGGCACAGCCCCCACATCCCTCCCAGGGGTGCGGGCAGGCCCCCAATCTGCCTGCCAGATGACAGGAGGATGCTTCTGCCAGCCAGCTAGGACTGATGCTGGGCACAGCCCGCACACAGTGCCAGGAAGATTGGTGCTGCCACTGGCCACAGGCAGCATCAACAGCATGTTGTCATCCAGTACACAGATCCAGGGGACCACACCCCCAGGAGGGATGTGCCAGAATCCTCCCAGGGGGCACAGCCTCTGTATCTGTGCCAGATGACAGGAGGCTGCTGCTGCCAGCTGGGACTGGCACTGAAGCCAAATAAGCCCAGCTTCGAAACTCGAAACACTTTGAAACGTTCAAAACATTTCAAGTGCTCTCATTTCATTTCAAAGTTATTTTGAAGGCTTTTGTTTCATTTCAATTTTGTTGTTTTGAGCCTGAACTGTGTCAAAACAGCTTTGAAACGAAACACCTGGCAAAATTTCACACAGCTCTAATATAGATGACATCATCCTTTGGACTGAAAACCTGCAATCCCTGATTGATTTCCATCAAAAAAATCAAGAATCATCACCCTTCCATCAGACTACATCTAGAATACCCCATCATCAACATCTCCTTTTTAGATACTATGATCACTATCTAGAATGGTAAAATACAAACCAATGTATACAAGAAATCCATGGACCAACATACATATATGCACAGAACCAGGAATCACCCTAAACACACCAAGAAAGCTGTAATATACAGCCAACCCCTCCAATACCACCAAACTTGCACTTAGGAGAACATCTGCATTATCAGTTCACAAATCTCAAAAGGGCTTTCACCCAACAAGAACACTCCTCCAGAGAGATAGCTCACACTTTTGAAAGAGCCATCCAGACACCACGTGAAGAACTGCTGCAGTACAAAAAGAAAAACTTACACCAGTAAGTTATGACATACCACGCCTTCTTGGAACCCATACAGAAAATCCTCAGTTGTAACCCATCCTAGAAGACCCAATTATTAAAGAGATCTTCCCATAACCACCCATCCTAGCCTTTAACCAAGCACCGAACCTCACCAATCTCATCACCAGAAGCAAATTTCCTATGGCACACAACACACCAAATGGATCCAGACCATGAAACGTAAAACCTGCCAACACATCTCTATCGCTCCCACAATAATGACACCCCCACAAGAGAACCATCACCATTCCTGGATAATACCCAATTACCTGTGGGAGCACACATCTCACAAGACAAACACTCCTTCTCCAATCTCTCAGTTCTAATCCTCAAAGGGAATTTACAAAACACCTTTTGTAGACGAGCCTACAAACTTCACTTCATAAATCTACAGGATACAAAAAATCATAGACTAAATATAGACATTGGATTTATGGCATATTATAACCTGCCCAACATCTGATAACCCCAGGTAACCTGTTGGTCAACAGCCTCCCACCCCCACACCTGTCTCTTACCTATTGTCCCCCAATGCCTCTGATCCTCACTGCCATGTATTTGCATTTTCACATAACTGCATTTTGCATATTGGTCCTTAGACCAACGCAGCTATAAGGAATACCCCCAAGGTTTTGTACTCGTTGAAGTAAGCCCCTGCAGCCTCCTACCCCCACTCCCCTCCCTCAATTTGATAACTGCTGGGTGCAGTCTTTCCTACTCTGTCAATATGAAATGAGAAGACAATTCCAAGTTCCGGAGTGGGAAACATTCCACAGTTTTTCTTTAATAAACGCATTAAAATTTTGGCAGCTTCAACTTTTGATTAAAATGAGGCAAGTCTCTTCTTCGGGTCACATTCCCCAACACCTGGGTATGCCCTTAGTGGGGACTGGAGAAGAAGAGGGGAAGGGGAATGGTACCCAGCCAGCCTGGGTTATGGGCAGCGCTGCCTGGGATGTGAGGCCACAGGAGTCTGGGCCTGGAGACCATGTCCTGGTGCCAGGGCAGGGACACTCAAAGCCCTCCAGCCATACTCATCTGGGGAGGACTCCCAGTCCATGTGAGTGAGGAGGTAGTCAGCCAGGGCTTTGTGGATCCAGACAGCCTGATGCCGTCTCCTCCATCCCTGTGCCACATGTGTTCATGATGCCAGGCCCAGCCTGTAGTTGAAATGGGTTTTTTTTCTGGTGGTCCAGCTAACCCCCACATAGAGCTTCATGAGCCTGGGAAAAAGGGTTCCCCCAACAAGGACTGGGGTGGGTGATGACACTGCTGACGATGAAATTGGGCATGCAGGCTTGTAGGGCCAGTTCTCCATCAGCCTGGGGAATGGGGAGTTAAACAAGACACAGGCATCGTGCTCACCAGCTGCATGTAAGTGGGTGGCCCATCATGCCCTGGATGTGTGTGTGTGTGTGTGTGTGTGTGTGTGTGTACACATGCAAACACACACACATGCACATGACCCAATGCCTGGGTTGTGCATGCATGCCCTGGATGCCTGGATTGTGTGTGTATGCATGTCCCAGACTCCTGGGTTCTGTGCGTGTGGGCAAGTTGTGGGCAGGGGAGGGCTGCACACATGTGTATGCAAAACCCAGGTATTTGGGACATGTACACACATACAACTCAGGCATCTCACACACACACACACACAGAATCCAGGTATCCTGGACACACATACATACAGGACCCAGGTGTCTGAGGCATACACATGTACAAGACCCAGATGTCCAACACACACACACACACACACACACACACACACACATACACACGGTGGGTGAGGGTATACTGGGTAGCCTTGTGCAGGACACCCAGCTGGTGGCTTGTGGCTATAAGGGCATATACCATGACAAGCCTCTGACACACCAGGTCCAGGTGGGCAGCCGTGATGTCCCACAGCCGCCAGTGAGACTCACACAGGGTGACCAGCAGGACCTGCTACAGCTCCTGGGTCTCAGGCCAGGAAACGAAGGCATGTGCAAGTCATGATAGCAGTGGGTTGGGTGGTGGTGGCCCATGCCCAGCACACGATCAGGGGTGGCTCAGCCATTTGGCTGCATTTGGGAGTCTTTGGCAGCCCGGGGAGCCCTCTGCAAGACCCCCACCCCACCTGCTGGGCTTGACCTGTGCAGACAGACTCTGAGTCCTGCTCCACTAAAGGGCCAATGTGTGTTCTGTTTGCTCCCAGACTAACCTTGGGCACTTGGAGTAAAGCTCAAAAGTTAAAGTGCTTCCTCCTCAGGTCACTTGACTTCCTGTACTTAACCTTATGTATCTGAAAACTTGGTATGGTTCTACTGTGACTCCGCTTTTGAAGGCCATGAGATGATGTTGATGAAATCACAATGCGACATGCAGCTTGTTTCCCATAGCATAGAGATGGGATAAATTTATGATGAAAAAAAAAATCTCCTTTCACAACATCAACATTTCCAATAGGAAAACTTGAGTTTGCTTTAAAATTTTGGAAGTACCAAAACAATAGTTTCTTGGTCCTCCTCATTCCAGGCTTTTGTCAAATTGAAGCAAGATAAATATAAAAGGTGACTTGCAGGCATTCAGACAGGAAGCCAAACAATTCCATGTTTCTCCCAAAACAGAATTTTTATTTCACTTTCAGTCTGAGTTCAAGTTGAAAACATTTTTGAAATGCATTAATTTTTTGATGCAGGAATTTTCTTAATCTAGCCAACTTCATTTATAACTTCTTCATATCTTCCAGCAATGTTACATTGAAAGCAGAATAAATTAATATAGCAATACTTGATCCATCTCCTTTCAAAGACCACTCTGTTTTAGTCACTTGGTGGAACATGGAAACTGAGTTAGTATGAGCATAGTGCTTAAAAATTCAGACAGACTAAAACTTGAAAAGGAGCTTGCTGCAAAGCTAGCAAATTCTAGCTGGTAGATAGATGAGTGATATCCTTCTTGTTAATTATAAAAGAGAACATTTTGCAGAGTAATAATGTGATTTATGATCTTTCATGAGTTAGGAGTCTAATTTTTTTCCACACAGACATGAAGAAGTTTTCAAATGCTACATCTTTCTCACAAAAGTTCTTTGTAGAAAAAATTGTGTTTCTACTTTTCCCCCTGAGGAAATGACCATGCTTTATCACATGTGAACTCATGATATGTGACGTAAAAGGACTTAGTTCCTTAATATATCAGATGGCAGAGCTTGTTTTAAAAACTTTAACATGCTTAATCAAATTTTATACGGAGTGACCATCTTGTGAACGTTGGGGAGGCTGTATGATGCTTCTGGATTGGTTTTGTAAGGAAAAACTTAAAACTAGTTCTACTAGGCATCCTCCAAAACTGGGTGATTGTGTTTGTACTTCTTTCACAAACTTAAAATGAAATGTTCTGTTCAGAAGTTTCCTGCTAATGCTCGAGAATCTGCAGCCTAATCTACGTGAGAAAGTGACACCAGTTTGATCTCAATTAAATTTTAAAAAAATCATTAGTTAAATTTAGCATAGTACAAACACCTGTGCTTTGGTTCAAATCAAGCTCATTTCATTTCAGCTGCAATATATTAGGAATTGATTTAAGATACATTAAAATAAATATGGCTTAAACCATCGTTATCACATGGCAGTTTGTACCAGTTTGACTGAGGTTATGACTTTAGAGCAAAAGAAGTTCTCAATTTGGATGAAGTAATCCAAGTTAAAACAGCTGTGAAAGCAAGAGAATTCAAGTTTTGATTTGGGTTAGCTGCTCCACCTAAACCTTAAAAGGTGAGTCGCATTGAAACTCAGCTGCTAATCAAGTTAATCCCCAGGTTGCCTTAGCAAAGGGAATCCTGTACTGCCATCCTTGCTTTCCTTGTCTTGATCCACTGTTGACCCACTTATTCCTAGGTGAGTGCTAGGTAGCCACTTCCACATATATTGGGGGTTGCTGTGGGAAAACAACCATTTTATCTTCAAACATCTTCAGTTTCCTGTATTAGTAACTGGGTTTTGGAGGGCAAGCACTACCCATTATAGTCCAGAAGTCCCTGTTGCTAGCTGCCACTTACACTGACACAGAGTAGAAGTGTTCTATAATCCCTTGTGCTGCCATTTAAGAAACTAGAGAATCCCTACAGTTCAGGGGCTTTAAAAACTGTAGCCCCTGCAAGATTATTGAAAGAAACCATATGGCACTATGACAGACAGTCTTATTGTTCAGCTTATCTGAAACTTTAACAATTTGTTCAGGAAGCAAAGCTTCTTATCCGCTGTTAGGTTTTTTTTGAAACTCAGCATGTCACCAGTGAAGTCCAGTCTGCCCAACTCTTCCCCTAAGAAAGGCTGTCTTCACAACCCCCCCACACAAAAAAACCCAATAGTCTCAACTAGTACTATCTAACTCAGGTTAGACGAGTCATGTTCCAGTAGCAGTAAAAATGAAGCAAAATAGGTTTTATATTTTATTCTGAACTCAAGATTACAATCCAAATTAAAACCAAAGCTGCTTTGTCTTCATTGCTATCTTAACCCAAATTAAGACCATGCCCTTTCTTGCAGTAAAGGCATTCACTAGTTATCCTTTCTTAGACAAAAATGTTGCCTCCAGGTTATTTCCATGCAAACAAGCAAACAAACAATTCTGTAGTATCAAACAATACCTTCCCTTCCATTTGTCCTCAAATAGCACAATATAAGTGGGCCTCTAGTATGGACACTCCTTAAAAACAAGCCTTAAATAAATTCAGGTTGCATTAATAATGTCCTGCCTAATTCTGTCCCTTTTTTCGTAACGTTTTACAGGCACAGAACTTTAAAAGTTTTAAAGTTTCATGTTACATACGCTTGCTGTTCACTTTATCCGGCATTAAGGCAAACAACTAATAAGAATGTCTCAACTTTTTTGACATCTTCAACATTTATCTTATAAAATTATAGGTTCACATAAGACGCTGAACCTTTTCCTACCTGCCCTTTTCCTGGTACAGTTGTCAACCTACATGATATCAGTAACAGTGAAGCAAAATTTCATGAGTAATAAGAGTGAACCTTCCATTTCTCAGCGTTGCATTTTGTGCTGAAAAGTTTATGGTTTTAGCACTAAAGTATAATTAACATATCCTTGTCTTGTGGCTATTATTGCTACTACAACATTGAAAATACCTCGCTAACCTCTGAGAAATACTTCTTGGATGCCAGATTCAAATTTGGAAGATTAAATTTGACTTAAACTCTGGGAAATGGCACACATTGGGTCAAATCTAAAATTGAGGGCGGGAAGGCAGGGAAGAGGGAGTTTATTTCAAAACTGCAGCTAAGTATTTTACTTTAAAATATACTACTTTCCTGTGAAAATGTCCTTTGTCAGAAAAATATGTAGCACATCTACTCAGCCATTCCATTCAAGACTCTTTGTATTATCAAAATACCATCATATCCTCCAACTGTCAGCATGTCATCACAGGGGCAGTAACCTACAGTGCCGCCTCATCATTCTTTCTATAAATAGGGGTGGGTAAAATGCAAAAGACTTGATTCAGTTCAGGAAAGCCTATGTGACACCACCTGGTTTATATGGATACATATATCAACCTGCACCAGCAGTTGGGATACTTATCCTCATATTCCATTTTTCTCATCAAACTTTATTTTCCCCTGAAGATCAGTAGGTGAGCCAATTATCCCAATGCACCCAGTGTCTTCCTTCCTTCTGGGCTTTAGTCCTTCCCTACTTTTGAAGATAGCGGGAGCTCATCATCAGTCAGCCTGTCTCATGGGCCTAACACTGTTTTGTCAGTCAGGCTCTCTGATGGGGCCTAGACAGCTAAACTTCTTGACACATTGTAGTTTCTCCCTCCAGGGCACCTCAGATTCTAGAATGAAAATTGAGGTTTACTCATTTTGAATCAGAAAAGTTGTGGGTTAAGTTCATTTGGGTAAGTCTGAATTGGCAGTCAAGTTTCAGACCCATCTGTATTTTATTCAAACTGATTTACTCCAAACCTAAGCCATTCACAGTGCAGAAACATCCCTAGTCAACTCACCCTAGGACTGATTTCCAATATGGAAACAGCGCCTGATCATGACCATCTGCATATTCCATTTATACATTTTTGATGGGTATTATGGCACACAAAAGTGAACTTTTGGGTACAACCACTGATTTGTGCATACAGTCATGGTAATGGTACAAATGAAGCTGACAATTCTACATATGACTAAACTGAAGTGTGAATAATTATGCACAAATTGGGATTTTCATCTTTTTAATCAGGGCCATTATAAACCGGTACCATTTGGTTATCACATTCCCCGGCTTAGTCAGCAAAGCATCACTTTCAGTCTGTTCTAAAACCTGCTGAAATCAATGGAAGTATTTCCAAGGCTGCAATGAGCTTTGAAAAAGGCTGTCTGGTTTTGTTTTGTTTTGTTTTTTATTTTTTAATAGTCGTAAGTCAGTTAAGATGCAGAACAAAGTCTAGCATTTCCAAATGCAGGTGGCGCTATCATGCTGATTGCAAGCTGATTGACAGTGGCATAACAATGAGAACAAGTAGTAGGACATACTGCAATCTCCGAGGGTAATATGCAAGTAAATAAATTCACAAGACCAAGAATTTAACGAGAGTGAGAAAACAGCCAACTACTCTTCACATGTTGTTACATCTTTTAACATCAGCTATGAACAGTTTTATTTTTTCCACGAGTCCAAGATTAGGCAGTATTACTAGGAGAGAAAGTGGGGAAGTAGCAAGTACTGCAGATGTCACTTCTTCTGGTGCTCATGGAAAGGTAGAACTATACTTATCGTATATAGGAAAGTACATTCCTGCTTAGCCAGGAACATGAAGATTGATATGTGAAGGCTCCCTTGAACTCACAACAGATGTTAGGCACATGGAAGTACTGTGCTACACCCCACAAAAATGTTCATCAGCAAACAGGTATCAAGGAGTTATGGGAGCAGAGCATCTCCAGGTGCTTCCCCCTAGGAAACACAAAACCACATTGCTCCCAGTGCAGGACAATACCTGCAAGCCATACCTAGTCAAGGACAATACCTGCAACACTTGAGTCAAGCCCTGAATGTTTGTAAAGGGCTTTGAGACCTAAGAATGCTTGCTAAATCCTGTATTATGGATAAGCACGGTTCTTTTTTCATTACCGGTGTAGATTCATTAATTAACCCAATACATTTGGTAATGAATATTTTAATACAGTTTAATATGCTGCATATGCAAATCTAGCCCATGCCATGTCACCTGGAGGAGAACTTTTATTTCAATTGTTGGATTAATTTGCAATGCAAGTTCTGCTCTGCTGCATTTTGCTTTCCTTCCCATCAGGCAGGTGGTTTTACAGTAATCACATCTCTAGCTCAAGTCATCATGGAAGATAACTTCACCACAGGCAAGGAAGGTTAAATATTTTTAAAATGCAAACAAGATGAATTTTTAAAAGCTGCAAAATAGTCTTGGAACCTAAAGCCCTTTTACCATTCACGGGCAGTTCTCTTTAACAAAAGATGCTCTTAAGTTATGCAGCCTTCTCATTTGTCAGTTCAGAGATTTCTCTGTCTCCTCTGCTGCATACTCCGTATAATTTAAGGTGACTCACTGTACAGAAAAGTTCACCTTCCATTAAAGTGTTTTCTTTAGTAAGCACTCTCCTGCAAGTGCTGTAGTGTAAACATGAGTGGCTACGAATACGAACATTTATTAAATAGTGCTGATGAATATTTCAATACCTAGGGGAGAGCAATTCACAGCTCAATCATTCAGGCCATTTTAAGTGCAGCACAGGACAATTCCACTACATCTTCTATTAATATTTAATTGCCCATTTTATTCTGTTTACCTTTTTGGTTAATATATAATTTAAAGCCTTTCTACTAAAAAGGAGGGGGGGAAGAGAACAACTGTTAGTCTGCTTTTAACAAATCTCTGGTGAGAGCTTTTGCTTCATTTAAAATTCATTGCAAAGAATTTTTATTTAATATCAGTAACACAAACCTCAGGTATTAAAGGAAAAATTGGGAACAACTGTTGTGTAACATTCTTGATACTGACTTGGACTTGATTTATGTCAGTTTCTGACTGGCAGCTATTGACAAAGCAGCTGAGCGATTTGTGATGGTGCCGTGTATCTTGACCCAATGAAAGAGAATTCTTATAACCTGACTTGATACTAAACACCTCTATGGCAGAAAGCTGGTCATTTACAAAGACGTATTACTCTTATATCCCTCTCCATTTATGTTTTACGGTTTAGGAAAAAGGTATTACTAAGTAAAATGAAAATAAATATATTCAAATAAGGAACAAACTATCAGGTATAGAAATGGAGACAGATGATTGATGAATATTTCTCAGGCCTTTGGTGCATATGCATAGAAAAGTATTGCACTAGTAGCCCTGCTGCTCTACTAATCTTGGATATTATTTCTTCCATAATTTGATCAGTATATTTTGCAGGAACTGTAAATGGGACTTGAAAGCAATGCTAATGTGACCTGCTCTACAGTTGCCAGTACCGTGGAAAAAGAAGCAAGGTCGTGACTACTTCAAGGTAGCCAAAACAATACTAATGAGCAGTGGTACCATGCTAAATATTTGTCTGCTCCGAGATTTGGGGGGGGAGCAGAAGTGAAAGGAGGTGTGCTTTAGTTTTTTTACATTTTTGAAACTGAAGGCAGGAGAGTGCAAATGCAAAAAACTTACTGTGTCATGGCCTCACATATTTCTTTTATCGAGATCTGACAGACCTTCTCGTAGTCACTTCTTGGCAATTGTCCTTTCAAATAATATATGATACATAAGAAGATTAAGGGGATTGTCATGTGGGATTCCTTATCATTATTTTAAACAAAGGAAACTGTTGACACAGATGTTTGTCAAGTGATAGCATATGTGATAAATTTACAGGACTTGATTTATTTTTCTATTTCCTTGAAACTTTTAGGTCCAAATTCCACCTCGGACCTCCAAATTGGGACTACAGAGAAGATCTGTATAAAAGCATGACAAAATCATTGCATGAGATAAAGGCCTTTTTAAAAGAAATTTGCATATTAAAGCTGAAGAAAGTCAGTTCTATGACTGACTTTTTTCTGCCTACCAGTTTTCCTCCTCCTTTGCTTTCACTACATGACTTGTGACTTGTTATTTTAAAAATATCAAACTAAAGTCCTATTCATCAATGCATTTAAGCATACACTTACACCAATATGTGTGAGAATTCTCCTGACTTCACGAAGGCTTATAAAACAGAAGATGATCATAGGTATAAGTGTTTCCAGGACTGGAATCTAAATTACATGTGCTCCAACATGTTCTGATTAGAATCTGCAGCATCTTCCATGTTCAGCATCCTGCATTCAAAATGGTGGTGGGGTGCTTTAACTAAAGCTCTGCAATTGGGCTTTAGTTAAGGCGTTCCTGCCAGCAATTTGAAACGCAGAACACTGAATACATGAGATGCTGCAGGCATTTTAATATTAAAATGCCCTTCCCCCCACACTCCAGAGCACATGTATAGATACCCTAATATCCTGCATTCAAGGTTAAAGAAAAAACCTTAAAATGTATATCTTAAATTTTATGCACTGAGAGAGAAATATTAAACAAAAGTAACATAAATCCTACCCAGGTCCTGTTAATTCATTTCTTTAAACAGGAAACGAAACATAAATTAAAGCCTAAACAAAGACAAAATAGTACAGCTTCAATTCAAGGCAGGGGAAATGAGCTGGCAGGATAAATACCACTCTAACTTTCGAGATTTGCTACCGGTACCAACTAGTTGATTCACCGAATGCATTAAATGGATTTAAGAATGTTATATCTGCTCTTGTACAAGGAAAAGGTTCCCAATGTCCACGGTTTCATGAGTGAGTTTGTTTAGTGTGATTAAGGCTTCATTCTAGTAGCAATGGTAGGAACACACCTGCAAGAAGCCTCTTCTTGTTTAGCCACTGCCAAAAAGTAGGACAATACAATCAGTAATGGGATAGCAGTAAGTTAATTTTGCTCGAGTGACCTCTTGAATCTTTAATAGAATCTAGCCACATATACTGTGTCCAAGAACAAAATCACCAAAGCAACAACTAAAACTCTTGACCTTCTTAACAGGAAGACTGCCTAGGTTCACCTTTATAATAGGGTCTGATAAGGGGAAGGTCTGGAAATTTTGTCCCACCTGTGTTACAACCCTAGCCTACTCCCTTTAGGGAAACTGTGACAGCTGGGTGGTTAATCTCAGCTATGCTACAGGCTGTCCATAGTGAGAAGTTGGTTATCTTAATCCTGTAAACTGAGATCTAGCCTTAGCAAATAGCTCTAAGTAGTATTTGTGCCAATTCATTATTTTTCGGGTCAGCATTTTGATTTCAACACCATGACTTTTACCTAAAGAATCTGCATTTCCCCATAAATTTCACTTCTCATATATATTCCAGAATAATAATGAAACAAACTGAGAAAAATAAATGGATACATTTCATTATCAAACTTTTATTTCTAAAATCAATATTTAAAAAACCCCCAAAAAACAAAAAAGCAACCACGCTATTTACATGGTACTAGAAGGATGGTTGGAAACAGAATAAGTGGCTATGCACCAAATACTTTTCAGAATTGGCCTGGAAAGTCTCTGATGTATCATCTCGCACCAATTAGGAATAAAGATGCATTTTTACAGTTTGCTCCAAATGGTCCACTTCGGCGGAGATCTAAGTACTGAGCTGTGAATAGCAGTGCAGTCTGCTGGTGATTTCTGACATAAAATGCCTAGTGATAACAGTAATTGAGTAAGTCCCCTTTATCCTAGGCATGTGATAAAATATAATTAATACCATGTATATTCTTCCTCTGGGTTTGTAAGCGAGTTGTGGCAGCAGAAGGCACCACATGTGTCTTATTTGAACTGTATCCTGGAGAAAAAGGGTCCAATTACTGCAGATATTAGCATCGCCTAATGAGTTTATCATCAGAAGTGGGTGTCTCTTATTTTTAAATATACACACTGCTATTAGCATAAATGTGACTGGCTGGTAGGATATGCTTTTGCAGTCTAAAAGCACTGTTGTTACAATGTTTGTTTTGAATACGGAATGGAAATCAAAGTGTGTCCTTCTGCTTTTAAAGAATATACGCAGTAAGTGCTTCATCCAAAGCTATGGAATAATGAAATGACACTATTATTGCAGTCTTCATATGAATATCTTTCAGAATTTTTATATTCACTCCAGTTTCAGAGGACCAGAAGAAATTAAATTAGTTAGTTAAAATTAACAAAAGCATTTAATTGGATTCTTTGAGTCTCAAGGTTGAATTAGATTGCAAAAAGCTTAAACCTAGTGGAGGCAGGGGTGTCAGAGGGAAGGGCTGGCAGAAAATGCATGGAAGGTTATTTATTTTGCTCTGGTTGATTGGCTACTAAAACAGAGGATGATGTGCTCCTTTGCCTCGGTTATATACTGCCTTTGCTGTTTGCCACCCTGACAGACAGGAAAGTTACAGCCAATGCTAATTTGGGTAACATCTAAAGCCTTGCTTGACAAGGTAAGTTCAAATTATGAAGCGATCCCTTCACATACAGAGACCTTGTTAGCTAGATTAGTGGGGGATTGGCTCAGTGTGACAGCTTGTTTGCTAAAGGTGAGCTATCTGCATTTCCAATGCAGGCAGGCTATATCATCATTTAAAGAAAAAAATAAAGATGTCATTTCTCTGATTTGTCACAGGGTTCATGTAATATTCCTTCTCGGTTTTTTTCATTGTTGACTTCTTAAGGAAATAGCAGCAAGTGTGTACCTTTGAGTAAGACAGCTAATTTTGTTATGGATGAACATAGTGTTGTGACAAAACAGTGGCACAGCTGTCATAACAGCTGTCACACATTAATCATGACAGTGACAAATAGCATAATTACTTTATCTGGAATTTCTACCATGCACACTCAGTATGCACTACTGCAGTGTAAGCATATCAAGCATGGTTTAATTAAAATACATCAATACAGGTTAGTTAGACATGGGCTTGGAGGCACTGATACAAAATGAAATAAAATTATTTATAGGTTCCTTTTTAGGACACTCAAAGACCAATTACTTAGTCAACATGGTAATTTAAATCTATTTTCCTGATTACGCCTTCTGAATGTGTATTCCATGAGGCAAATTAAGCCACTTGTGCAACTACATTTCTAACCCCAAATTTCAGCTGTGTATCAGACTGAGTGGCTGTTCCTCCTTTTCAGGTGCTTTAAATATTTACATCTGTCCTATATTTTTGGGGTATGTAGTTAGATTCTGGAGGAAAAATAATAATTTTCATTGCATGTAGGGTGAACCTTATTTCCCACAGATTTGTGTAGAGATAGAATAGCGATACTCCTACCACAACATTTCCATCGGAATCTGGATCTGCACGTCGAAGCCTTGGTATTACATTTCGGGAACCCATTATAAAGATAGTGGCTATTTGCAAAATGCAAACTCCGATCGGATTCTGATTTCAAACAACCCAAAGCATTGGGAGCTAAGGTTTCATTTCAGGCCCATATCTAATTCTTTATTCAGTATCACTTTACATGTTCACATCTGTATTAAATTTTGCAGCTGTCTTGTTTGTTTGTTTTCTAAAGTTTAAGAAAATGTTCATGGGAAGACACACTTTATCATCCAGTTGCATCTCACAGGATTTTAACTTTTTGCTCCAAATTTGTTAAGCTCTGCAATTCATTGAATTCACTTACTGAATTTCTAGGGGCAGTTCATGAATTGTACTGAAGCTGGCTCAATGAAATATTAATGAATCAATTTCCATAGACATGGATTCATTATCTCACTAGAAAACATTGGAAAACACAGTCCTGCAGGCACAGTCCTTCCACTTGCCTGCAAGAGGTTTTTGTTCTATTATTAAATTTTTAAGAGCCCTCAACTCAAGGACTTCTTAATAACTTTGACCCAGTAACTTCCCAGACTCTTGCTACTGGACAACCTTTAAGGGAGACCATTGTAATATCTTTAGCTGCAGATCATTAAACAGGTAAAAATAATAACCTATAAGCAGCCATGTGTTAGCCTGTGTTCTGTCCTGGCATTCAATATGTCGTGTAGGGTTGTGGTGGCTTGCATGGAACAAAATAGTTTTTGAAAGGTCAGAAATCCCAGCTGGTACATGTATTAGCCTTTCAAGAAAGGAAGCCGACTAACTTTCATTGGAAATATGAGTTACAGAAAAAATGAGAAAATATTAAGTAATGGCTATGGGGAGTTAAAACTGCTTCATCCAGCATGTACTGTCTGATTTAAATTTGGATGGGGCAGGTGATAGCTAGACTCCTTTTAAAAAATATGAAAGAACCTGCTTGAATTTTAATGCTACATTTCTTTTAAATAAATACTTTTGAGAGGGGGTGAAATAATTTGCAACAGCTTGCACTGGCATCTGCTACTGACCCTTAACATTTCATAGATTCATAGATTTCATAGACATTAGGGCTGGAAGGGACCTCGGAAGATCATTGAGTCCAGCCCCCTGCCCTATGGGCAGGAAGTCAGCTGGGGTCGGTCACAGGATCCCAGCAAGATAAACGTCCAATTGAATCTTAAAGGAGTCCAAAGTAGGTGCTTGCACCACCTCTGGCAGCAGTCTGTTCCAAGACTTGGGGGCTCAGGCTATAAAGAAGTTCTTCCTTATGTCCAGCCTGAAACGGTCTTGGAGGAGTTTGTGACCATTTGACCTTGTCATCTCATGGGGCGCTCTGGCAAACAGGTATTCCCCCAGATCCTGATGTACACCCCTTATATATATGAAGCCCAGGTAACTTGGGTATATACTCCCCTTCTCCAATAGAAGGGGATTGTTAACTGGCAGGTGTACTGTGGGGTGGGAACTGCAGACCGCTCAGTTTCCCTCTGTCCGTATAGAACCAGGCCAGAACAGTCAGGGGACTTAACTATACACACATTTATTTACATTAACTTATCACAAGGGAAAGGAACATGGATATAAACATATGTACAATGCATATATATATTTATAAGATATCTAAACCAGTAACATAAACACTACCCTCTGGGTAAATGACATAAAACATTATACCAGTGCTCCAGATACAGGTAAATCACAGGTAAGTATCTGATCTGAAACAGATAAACACTAAAGATAAACTTAATCCCAAGGGGAAACCCCAATGCTCTTGGGCTTTTCCCAAGCCCTACAAAAAAGCTGGTAATTTTAGGGGGGGCCCTCTCAGTGGGACCTCCCCTTTCAGGAGCTCTGAACTAATGGGGGGGGGGGGGCTCCCCTGTGGGAATCCTCTTTTCCCTGCAACTCATGGCTCCCAGGCCTAGAGGGTGGTCCTTGTCCTCTGCGCCAAGCTGCTCTCTTGCCTGCAGTGGGCTTTGGAGGGTGTGGGTTGACAGGAGGGTTGCTGTCCCACTATGCAGGGCTTCTGGGGCTTCTGGCTTGGCCCTCTGGCTGGATCAGTAGCCCAATCACCATCTGGCTCTCTGGACTCAGTCTTTTGCTATGGGTCAGAGAGGCCTGGGCTGCCTTGTGCAGCACCCGGCTCAGTCCGCTCCCGCACCCTCCATGAAGTGCCTCCTGCACCGAGCTCCCAGCCTCATTCCAGAGGTTGAGTATCTGAGCCGCCCAAGTGCTCCTACTCCATGCACCTCGGAAGATCATCGAGTCCAGCCCCCTGCCCAAAGGGCAGGAAGTCAGCTGGGGTCATAGGATCCCAGCAAGATGAGCATACAATTTGCTCTTGAAGGTG
>NW_017728950.1:70614686-70638771 GCF_001723895.1 Crocodylus porosus
GCAGCATCGCATTGCAGGCTCAAGTTCATCTTGTGGTCAATGATGACCCCCACATCTCTTTCTTCTGTACTGCTAGCCAGCACAGCACTGCCAAGCCTATAAGGATGCTGCAGATTTTTCTTCCCAAGGTGGAGAACCTTGCATTTTTCAGTGTTAAACACCATCAGGTTCTTGTCCGCCCATTTGCTGAGCCTGTCCAGGACAGCTTGGATCACCCGCCTGTCTTCTGGCATGGATGCTTTGCCCCAAAGTTTGGTGTCATTGGAAAACTTGGCCAATCTGCTTCTGACTCCAATGTCCACATCATTAATGAAGATGTTGAACAATATGGGTCCATATTGAGGAGCAACCATTCATCCTGAACTCCCCTCCCCTTGGAGTTGTGGTCCCTTAGGGCCTCAGCAACAAGCCTCCTGAGCTTGTCAAATCATCTTTCTTGAAGTCAAGGACTTCTGCTTTGCTGACCAACCTGCCAGCTTTACGGCAGATGGTGAAGGTGATCAGCTCATGGTCACTGTCTCCCAGCTTCCCTTCGATCATTAAATCACTGGTTAAGTCATCCCCCATTTCCAGTACTAGGGTGAGCAGCACTTTGCCTCTCGTTGGTCCATAGACTTCTTGAGTCAGATAGAGCTCATCCACGCACATGAGGAAACTTTGCAACCATTCAGATGTGACTAAGTGCTCTTCCCACAAGATGTCTGGGTAGTTGAAATCTCCCATGACAAACATACACCAGGAGCATGCAGCCTCAGCCAGTTTCCTGGTGAATTCCTGGTCAAACTCTTGATCCTGACTAGGAGGTCTGCAGTAGACTCCCACCATTGTGTCCCCTATGCCTTGTTTGCCACAGATTTTGACCCAGAGAGTCTCCAATTGTCCACCCTGGGTGCCAATGTCAGCTTACAGGAATGCATAGCTTTCCTTGACATATAGAGCTAGCCCCCGACCCTCTTTTCCCCCCACACAATCTCTTCTGTACAAGGTATAGCCATCTATGCCTGTGGCCCAGTCATAGGTGGAGTCCCACCAGGTCTGCATTATCCCTATGAGGTCGTAATCCTTTTTGTTTAGCAGGAGGACTAGTTTCTCCTGTTTGATCAATGCAAGTTCACAAACTGAACTGCTTAGGCTTGATTCAACCTTTTGCTGCTGCTAGATCTAAGACCAGACAGGCTCCACCAATGAAACCAATTTTTCTCTACAGACAAAAAATGAAAAAGGATTTTTGTGGCGATCTCTTTTATTGAACCAACAGTATAGTTGGGCGAGATATATAACACACCCCAGCCTTGGATGCAGCCTGGGTACTCTCACACTTCCAGGTTGCTCTCACATCTTCAGGGGAGCTCTTTAGCCCCAAACTCTTCTCTCCTCAAGCAGCTGTTTGCTGCTTGACTCCTGAGAATGACTGAGATGCTCAAAAGGTCACTTCCCTGACCCACAATGCTTCAGCTTTACCTGCATCACCTAGGTCTTGCTATCTCTAAGCAAAGGGGATTTTGCCATCCAGAAGAATCACCTTGTCTGGTCATGCACTCAGAAAAGATGCTTCCCCACTTCTGTAGAAGAAGCCTGCCTGTATGGTCAGATACTCTTACCCTGACAATAAGTTAAAAAGATAACAAAAAGAGTTATTAGAAAAACAAAAGTAAATGTAAGACATCCGTAACCATGTGCTGAGATACAGACTGAGATACAACAGTAAACAAACAAAAGAAAATACCAAAACAATAATCTGATTTTACCCAGCATCTTAGAGCCAAGAATACAGCTTGTACTCAGACACTAGCAGTGGGACTAAAGCCTTTCATCCCCAGGAAACTTTAGACAAAGACCAGCTCAAGGCAAAGACCAGCTCCCTATTTACTTATATCATCCACTGAATTCTTGGAGCGCCCACATGTTCACCAGGCTGAAAGCTTCTTTTCTGGTCAGATTATGAGCAGGATAATATCTGAATCCGTTCAGGTATCCTTCAGACATATCCCTAAGATACTTGTGTCTCACTTAATTTCCCCACTCTGCAAAATGGCTTTCCCAATAGTCAGAATATCCAGGTGCTACGCTTATGGTCCATTCTTTTAAAACCTATTTTTAGTGCCTGGAAGGGCCTGGCTATTTAGCGTGTTGGATAGTGATTGTCAGTGATTACCTCTCTTCAATTATTTAGGCTTCCAGCCTCTCCCACGTGTGAAACTCATTATCCGTCCTGGCCGTATTATAACTAATAACAATCACATTTCAAATACCACAATTCATATACACATAAGGATGATAAAGCTGAACACAGCTTGATGCTCCCTATACGTAGAGACCTCACATACCATGACAGTGAAACAAACTCAAGAAAACTTGCATGACACTCCACAAATCCCTCAAGCATTGTAGGTTTGTGACAAGATATTGGACAAGATCTTGGGCACAGACCACCCTTCAGTCACCTTCCTTCACTTCCTTCCAATGGGCAGAATACTTCTGAGCCCAACAAGATAAAAAAAAGCAATTCTTTGTCAAAATGAATACCTGACGTTCAAGCTGGGTTTGGCAGATTCCAATCCTATTAGTTCAGTCCATGTTGTATAGTTACCCCAATTTACTCCTTGTTGCCGAATTTGTAGGGCATTTTATATCAACTTCAAGATGTATTTTACATAGTATTTCTTCACTAATTCTCAAATCCATGCTTGCTTGTCTAATGTGAAAGAGTTAATATAGAAATCCTTTATTTTCTCCATGTTCATCAGATACCCCTCAGCAGCACTTTCTCTTCCTAACAATGGTGATCAGCAGGCTTTTGGTGTAAAAACTAGCAGCAGCCGATTGTATTTATCTCCTTGACTAAGAGGTTTATTATTTATCTTCCTGGTTGCAGTGCCCATGTGGCAGTACTGATATTGAGCAGCTGGACAGATTGTACCCTGGAGCCACATCTGCAGCTATATAGATCAACACCACTTTCATTGCCTTAGTGCTGAAGAAGTTTATCTTCTGTCACCGAGATTTACTACCTACTTCATGAATTGTTAAGGGTTTTTATTTTCCTTCTCCTTATTTGGTTTTCAAACTGCATTAGTGTAATCTGGTCCTGATGGTTAACAGCTGATTAGTTAGGCTTTTGTTTACTTTTTTCTAATTAATAAGGATTTCTGGTTGGGTTTGTGAAGATGAATGCTGAAGTGAATAAGTAGGGGTTATTCACTGAAGCTAGAAAATGACAGACCATAAAAGACAGGTGAGTACAAGTAAAAAAAAAAAAAAAGTCTGGAAACATGATTATGTCATGGATCATATGGGTTTCTCAGTATTGCACTCTGCTACCTAATAATTACCCAGATCAAGTCATCTTCACTGAAGGACTGAGTAAGCCAAATTCAAAATAATTTAGTTCCCATATGCAATAGGAAAGCATTGCCTTAATTACATCCCACTAAGGAGGGATAACAGCTGACAGTAATGTTTTAATAATTTACTCAACAGGTATAAAAGTTTTTCAGGGATCCCATATGCCTAGATGCCACCCACAAACTTCTGAGTTGCTTTGCTGACACAGCAGTAGGCAAGAGTCCAGGAAGCTGTGGACTAGTTCTTGAAGTAATCGCATGGGAATTAAGAGGATTCCAACGTCATCTCCACTGTGCTGGTAACTTTGGAACAAGTCACTTGATTTTCTTGTGATTTGGTGAACCAACTGGCTTTAAGTAGAGGTGGCATAAAGTGAAAACAACGGCTTTGAACCATTAAGGGGAGGTCTAATCTGGCTCTGAATTTAGTGCCAATGAGTTAAATCAGTTCAAGCTGTACTAAAATAGGCCTGCAAGTCTCTCAGTCACATTCTTCCCTCAATGTCTGGGGGCTGCTGTCCCAACATAAAAAGAATTTTCCCTCAATTTTTGTTTTATTTCAGTTTTCAGAAGTTTGAAAAAGTGCAGCCATTCACCAAATCTACTACATCTTTTAATTTCATTAAAGATCCACAAGTCAAATACCAGAAAAACGAGAGGTTCTGCTTGTATTCCCATCCAAGTCCAGAAACCTGGGTGGTCTTGCACCAATGGCTTTTGTTGCACAGTTTTCAGCTGGTACCAGACCAAAATTTGGTGTAAAGTCCAAGTTTTAATGTACATTTTCAAATATTCTAATGTACAGCAGATCCCTGCTGAATGCCTACTGCTTCCAATTTAAGTGAACATGGTTGAAAATACCTCTATAACCCAGAAACTGAAAAAGATTTTTTTAAAATAAACCTGGTATGAAGTTGGAGATGGTCCTGCTCTGGGCACAGGGCTGGAGTAAATGACCTCCTGAGGTCCTTTCCAACCCTAGTTTTCTATGGTTCTATGAAGTCACAGTTCATCCTATCCTGTTTTCCTCAAGCTGCTCTTGAAGGAGGATATCAGTTCTCTTAGAACATTTCATTCAGATAAAATTGCCTTTGTATTATGGAAATAAGCCTGAAAGCCCCATTTTATTTTTTTAAATGCACTGCTAAGGATTTCTTCAGAAATTTCAGAAAACAGAGCTATTTAAAAAAGACTGATAACAATCAGTGATGGACTTGAAATGCAATGACTGTATGCAAAGCTAAACTTTCCAATCATTTAGTATGTGCTTATATCTAAGGTATGTCAGACTTATTTCTATCATGAATAATGGCTGTCATAGCACAAACACTAAATGAAGCTGTTGAGTCTCATGCCTATACTACTGATATAACCAAGTAATTTACAGTTTGGAACACTTTCATTTTCTTCAATTTCTAAATATTAAAATTACTCAATTCAGTCAGACCATAGCAAATACCAGTTTCAGTGACTTAAAAGTTTTAGTTTTGCTTCTTAAGTATGTTGCCACAGTATTAGCTGAATTATATTACCACAGTCTACACTGAGTTGTTACAGCAGAATTAAACAATCATTTCTGACAGCCTGAGACATAAACAGGACTCCTATAAACGTTTAGACTTTAATTATGCCATACTTTTAATCCTGGGAAATGCATGTTATTCTGGGTATTTCAAGTGCAATACATCTTTCAGAGGTTGGAATAAAACATTGTACAGACCCCAGTTTAGTCTAAATTTATGCATAGCAACATGGAGTGAAGCATCCTTCAGATTTTTTTCTCTTCCATCTACATAAATATAGTACAAGGATTATTGCTAACAAAGTGGACAGCAAGTTGCCAAGCCACCTTAGAAAAATATTATGTTTTATGTATCCCATCAAAAACATGAATTTGTGTGGTACTCTGTATGAATTGCTGATCATGAACTCATGTGGTATTCATAAGAATGTCAAATAAACACCCAGAGGACTTTATCATATAGGAAGAAAAGCATGAACAGGACCCATCTACCCCTATCTTTCTGCCAATTACACTGGTTTGAATGCTACAGACTGATAGGTATAAACTGATCCATATCTTCTTTAAAATTAAAAAAGCACAGAAAGTGAGAACAGGGCCCTGACATGCATAGTTTCTTACTATCTACTTGCCAGCGACATCTTCCCTTATTGTTAATAGACTTTGGCCATGTGGATCAATGATCACCTTTTCTTGCCTGGCCTTCAGATCTACATGTATTTTTATGGGAAAGTTGATCTATCCAAACTTTATGCCAGGCTTGCTGCTTCCTCAATAGCCCATCTAAACCTCCCAACACCTGCCTTGGTCTATAAGAACTACAGCGAAGTAGTTCACACCCAGGACAACTATAGCTTAAACTGTTTTCATCACTGTAAATTCTACTGTTCTGAGAAAGATATCCTGACCAGATGTTTCCCTACTCCTCCTCTTCTCTCTTACCATGCTGCATATCCTTTTGCTCTCTAACCCCACATCAACTAAGGGAACGCACAAGTCACTGTATACATACACAGAAACATAAAACAACAACAACATATCTTCTATATACAATACAGTGGAACTCTATTTTAATAAGGTCTTCTAATTATTTTTCCTACACAAATACTACGTCCAAAATCCTCCCACTTGTGCCAAACTCAAAAAACTGTGGCTTCTGCCGGCATAATTTGAATTATTTTACTTCATTCTTAACATTATTTACTTACTAGGTGAAACCTGCAAAACATTTGTGATTACATTTTTATTGCAAAGTATATCTTTAAATACAGGATTTTTAGTTATCCATCGACCGAATACTTTAATGGAATCAATACCTTCTCACCCTCAAAAAGGCTACGTAAAGCTGTCCATGTGTAAACAGACGTAGGAATATAAATACATATTTTGTCAAAAGTCTGACTTTGTGACTTGTTTATAGTCATAGAACAAGAGGGCCCTTGTACCCGGGAGTAAGAGCCCTTGTACCCATGAGGAAATTGTCCCTTTCAGTGCTTTAATTGTTCTTTTTAATGATTTAACTGTGTAACAGTGAACACGTTTGGCAGCATGTTACGATAACATTTTATAACAGTGTACATGTTTGGTGGTGTATTTCGATTTAAATGACTTATTTATGTAGCAAAGTAAAACACATCCCATGTGCTGGAAGCCCGGGCGTGGTCGAGGAAGCTCAGGCTTGGTTGGCTTCCGGTGCCCCATACATCATCCCCTCCACCTTCTCTGGCTGCCAGCCCACCCAGCTGCCCTCCTGGGGCAGCCATCCCATTCCTGGGTGGTCCCAGGTGGTGGGAAGGTGGAGGGAATGGTGCACGGGGTGCTGGAAGCCTGCCAAGTCCAAGCTTCTCTGAGCACACCCGGGCTTCTAGTGTCCCATGCACCACTGGATTCAGCGGGTGATGCCCGAGAGCAGGGGTTGCACCCACGCATCTAACACCCCACCCGGGCAGCCATGGGGGACACCACTGCCACAGAGGGAAGCACTGCCCCGCCCACCCCTGTAGCTCAGGGGCTATGCAACCCAGTGGCAACTCACATAGGCAGGCTCTGCCAAGGAAGAAAGGAAAAAAAAAAAGCAGCAAGGGGCCTGATCTTTTTTTTTCCTTTCCAGAGCTGGCCTGCATCTCCCACAGCCAAGGGGTGAGCTGTCAGTGGGTCACACAGCTCCTGAGCTTCAGGGAAGTCCAGTGCTTCCAGTTACACTGCATAGCTGTTTGAAATGCCTCAGGATCTATAATGATAACATGCTTATTCTGTCTGTCTGAAGCACTCTGATGAGTTATTTTTAGAGGTACACCGATACATTAGTCCAATATCAGAGTGGCACCATAGCTTCATAGTTAGTAGGTTCATAAGGGACCTGAGCAGATCATTAAGTCTGACCCCCTGCCATGGCAGGAAAGAGTACTGGGGTCAAACGACCCCAGCAAGGTGATTGTCTAGCCTCCTCTTAAAGACCCCCAGGGTAGGAGCCACCACCACTTCTCTTGGAAGTTGGTTCTGGATCCTAGCCGCCCTGACCATGAAGTAGTACCTCCTGATGTCTTGTCTGAATTTACCCTCTGCCAGCTTGTGACCATTATTCTGGTCACTCCTGGTAGTGCTCGGGGGAACATGGACTCCCCCAGTGCCTGCTGGTCCCCTCTGGCTAGTTTGGAACAGGCCACTAGATCCCCCCCCCCCACCTTCTCTTGTGAAGGCTGAACAGGTTCAGGTCCCATAGCCTCTCCTTGTAGGGCCTGCCCTGCTGCTCCCTGATCATACAACTGGCCCTCCTCTGGACCCTCTCCATGCTGACCACGTCCCTCTTGAAATGCGGTGCCAAGACACAGTACTCCAGCTGCGGCCTGACCAGTGCCACATAGAGGCGGAGGATCACCTCCGTGGATCTACTTGAGATGCATCTGTGGATGCATGACAAGGTCCGGTTGCCCTTCCTGACTGCATCCCCACACTGCCGGCCCATGTTCATCTTGGCATAAATAATGACTCCAAGATCCTTTTCTGCCTCTGCACTGAT
This sequence comes from Crocodylus porosus, assembly GCF_001723895.1. Lineage (NCBI taxonomy): Eukaryota > Metazoa > Chordata > Crocodylia > Crocodylidae > Crocodylus > Crocodylus porosus. Next base: position 70,622,572 of record NW_017728950.1, read on the forward strand.
GAGAAGGGAGTTCCCCAGCCTGTAGGTATGGTGCCGGTTCTTCCTCCCCAGCTGTATCACCTTGCACTCATCAGTGTAGAATCCCATCCTATTCTCATCCGCCCATGCTTGTAACCTGTCTAGGTCCGATTGTAGGCTATTCCTTCCTTCTAACATGCCCACATCCCGTCACGTCTTAGTGTCATCAGCAAATCTGAACAGGGTTCTACTTACCCCCTTGTCCAAGTCACTGATGAAGATGTTGAACAGTGCGGGCCCAAGGACCGAGCCCTGCGGAACCCCACTGCCCACATCCCTCTAGTTCGAAAATGACCCATCCACCACCACTCTGGGTGCGGCCCTCCAAGCCAGTTGGTGACACATTTTACTGTGTAGGTGTCAACACCACAGTCCCCCAGTTTCTTAATGAGAACAGGGTGAGAGACAGTGCTGAAAGCCTTCCAAAAGTCCAGGAAGACTATGTCCACTGCTACCCCTGCATCTAAGGATTTGGTGACCTGGTCATAGAAGGCCACCAGGTAGGCCTTTGCCACCTTGCGCTGGATAGTGAATTCCAGCAGGCGATGATCGCTGTCACCCAGGTGGTCAAGCACCCGCAGCCCACTCACCAGGTTGTCACCCATGGCCAGCACCAGGTCTAACAAGGCATATGCCCTAGTGGGGCCGTGCACCTCCTCAGTTAGATGGAGGTCCTGCATTTGGGCTAAGAACCTATGTGGTCTGTAATAGACCCCCATCGTTAAGTCTCTTTCCCCTCGACTGTCTTGCATTCTAAGCCAGAACACTTCAGTGTACCCCTCCTCTGACGAGGATCTGATGAGGATGTGTATTCCTCCTTAATGTAGAGCACCACACCCCCGCCTTTCCTCCCTGTCCTGTCTCTCCTGTACAGCCTATAGACCTTGATATTCACTGCCCAGTCATGCGTTGGGTCCTACCACATTTCAGTGAGCCCCACTATGTCTGGGTTGGTGTCAGCTAGCAGGAGGGTAAGTTCCTCCTGCTTGTTTCCCATACTACGAGCATTTGTGTAGAGGCATTTGAGGCCTCCTGCGGATGTGCATCCTGGCCCCCTAATCACAACATTGCCCTGGCCCCTGTTGCTTGCCTAGTCGGGGAACAGGGCCCCAAGGTCACGGTGGGCTGAGCGGTTCGGAACGAACAGGCGGGATTAGTGGCGAGGAGTTCTGAGTGGTACGCGGACTCATGCGGTTTCAAAGTAGATTAGATTTATTGAGTTACACTTTGGAGCGTAGGCAGAGACGCTTGCTTTGGTTACAGTTACAAAACAAATGAACAACGAAGAGGTCTGTTGGCCCATGGGGTTCCTGAGTGAGTCCTTGCTTTCTACCCCAAAGGATAGGTGCGGCTGCCCACTCGTTAGTCCCAGGGCTGGTCAACAGCTCATAGGTGGGGTAACAAACAACAACACTAACACGGTGTGACGCCAGTCCAAGGTGGACAAACGGATGATCGGTGCCGAGGTCAATGAAGAACGATGCTGAGGTCAGTGCCGGGTATGGTGAAACGAAGCCGTAGTCGAAGTGAGTTGGGTTGATCAGAATCGTGGTCAGGATCAGTGCCAAAATCAGTCCAGTAGCCAGGAGATCAATACGAGAATGAAGGGGAATCGAATAGCCAATTTGCAATGAGGAGGAGACCGGTGGGCCTGAAGTCCTCCAGAAGAGCAGTCCCTACAGCCGCAGCCTCTGCTCTCTGGATCGATCTCTTCCCGTCTCACGGTCCCTGCCAAGGCAGCCTCTGCTTACAGGTTGAGCACAGTCTCCCCTCACACACACACCACCACACTGACAGAGAGAACCCAAAGGTGGGGGCTCACAAGCCCTTTATAGCAACCAAGTGGCCAATCAGGTCTTGCTCTGAAGAATTTTCTAGTTCTATGAAGTCATGCTCTTAGCCAAACTGAGCATGGCTCTGATTAGATTCTGTATATGACTGAGCATGCACATGGTGGAAAAGTAGGTCACACTTGATTGACAAGCCAACAGGTCACCCAGGGGGCACATGCTGGGCACGCTGTGGAATTTTCCATAGGCCTTGCCTGCTTGTCTGCACATGATCAAACTTAACTCTTGTGTTACCAGCAAACATTTAAAATTTGGTCCAGACAGAGGCATTTGAGGCCTCCTGTGGATGTATCCTGGCCCCCTAATCACAACATTGCCCTGGCCCCTGTTGGTTGCCTGTGTATATGTTCTGCCTGTCAGTCTAGGCTGGACTGTTCTTGTGAGTGCTGCTTGATTTAGCGGTCCAAGGCTTCCTCCTCCCTCATCTTCCCCTTCCCCTGACGAGCCTAGTTTAAAGCCCACTGGAAGAGATCAAAAGAAAATTATCAGAAATTGGCCTGATGTGGCCAATAATTTAGCCAATAAATACCTGTGTGTGCACATAGCCACACTGCAGCATGTAGGCAGTGAGAAGCGGCCAGCTGCATGTAGCTGGTAAGTCTGGTGTGGTGGAATGGGAGGGGAGGAAGGAAGGGCTATGGGGGTGCAGATAAAGGCTCTCACAATGAGGGAGAGGTGGGGCTGGGACAAGTACTGCCCAACAGGGGCAGGATGGGCATGGGAAGGAGCCTTGGCTTGTCTCCAGGGTACATGGGGGGCGACTCCCACTGCTATGCACCAGCTCATCCAGGAGCTCCTGGTCTGGTGCTCACCCACTTGTCCGGAAGCTCCTGGCACTAGTCTGGGAGGGCATGGGGGCAGGGTGTGCACCCGGCTCTGCATGGGGTTCTTCCTGGCTTTGTCCACCCCACCCCACGCAGATCTGGGGGCACATGCCCCTCCATGCTCTCCTGGGTAAGCTGCAGGAACACCAGTGGGAGCCACCGAATAAGTGGGCAAGCACCAGACCAGCAGCTCCCAAACAGCAGCATGTGGCAGTGGAACCTGCCCCCCCTTGCACCCGTGAAATGAGCCATGGCTTCTTCCCACACCCACCCCACCCTGGCTGGGCAGTGCTTGCCCCAGCCCCTGCCCCAGCCCCACTCCTCCCTCACCATTTGGGCTTTGATCTGACCCACCATGTCCCTTCCCACCACACCAGACCCACCAGCTGCATGTGGCTGCCAGGACGATATCAGAAGTCAGACTGGTATTGGCCAATATGCCTCCTTAAAAATCAGCTATCGGTATCAGCCCCAAAAATCTCTATCAGTGCACCCCTAGTTGTTGTAATAAGTATTGTGATTGGCTGTTGAGACAACCAATCAGAGTGCTCCAGACAGACAAAATAAGCCTATTATTACTATAGATTTATTTCCTCTATAGAAAAATCATGGAGATACTTTCCAACAGGCCAAACACTTACAGGCATATTTAACTTTAATCAATGGACTACTCATATGCACAAAGTTACAAATAATTAAGTATTTATAGGACAAGGTTCACAGTGATTACTATGGTTAGTAACTCCTCTGACATTTGATTGAACTTGTAGGACCTGATCCTGCAAAGACTTAAGCATGTGAGTTAACTTGATACCCATAAATAGTTCTATTGACAGCACATGCATAAAGTTACTCATGCGTTTAAGTCTCAGTGGGACTGGAAATCTAGCTTGTCAAACACTTCTATCTATAAACCTAATAATTAATCCCTCTGGGGGCAGGAATCTTAGATAAAATTTTCAAGAGCTGAAGTAACTTAGGAGCAAAGTCTCAATTTAAGAAGTGGCAAAGCTACACAGGGCCTGGACTCACAATTTATTTCTCTGAGATTTACAGCCTATCATCTACTCTGTGGTAACTGTCCATACACACATTCTTACCCTGCGGTAAATGAAAACTAACCCATGGGGCTAGCATTCACTGCCACAGAAACTATTGTGAGTTAGTTTTCATTTACTGTGGGACATCAGTGTGCACAGGGCAGTTAATATTGAGCATCTGATATTGGCTATAGAGCCTCACCTTTGTTTACACTGTGTCTTGTTTTTTTGTAAAGCATCATGCACACCAGGAGTGACCAGAAATAAATAATGAACTAAATATTTCTTATAGTTTGCTAGTTTTATGGAAGAGAAAATATTTAGGATCTAGGAGATGGGTGAAACAAAGTGTGGAGAGTTTGAGAAAAGGATCATCTTTAATTGGATTTGTGCTGGTCAATAAGTATAGGTGTTTCAAAGGATTTGTTTATAGTGTAAAATAAATGAAAAAATATCACCTTATTACTCCAGGTTCTCTCTCATAATAAGTATCTGTAACTGCTTCTGAATATTTTTTTTTACTTTATAATGCATGCATGACAGAAACACATCTGAAGTTTGATGATAAATACATGAATACCTGGCCTAATGCTAAGTAGTACAACACAGTGTGGGCATGTTTTTATGGTACAAAAAGAGACATGTTAGTTTTCATGAACCAGCCTCTTCTCTAATGATCATCATGAACTAATGATAGCTTGACATTTCTTTAACAAAAGCAATCTTGACATAATGATAATTTTACATCATTGAGATAATCCTAATTTTAGACAGAAAAATATTCCAGCAATACATAATGCAAATGGATCTCTAGAACTCCCACGTTAGTGGTTTTCTAGCTGTCTGCCACAGCAGCAGAAAAGGTAAGGTTTGACTTAAAGAAGCATTAAGCAAAATTCAATGTTCTTTGTAAAACAAAAACAAAAAAAATGTTGCTTCCCCTTATAAAGTAAGATTGTTCCAAGGAGTTGAAATGTGACTGAATATTCTGGGAGATTGTTTTGCTGAGCATACTTTTTGTTGCAGAGAATGATATATCACATAGCAAAGCCACTTATTTTGTAGAAAGTGATTTGGTCTCAAAACTAAGAAAAAATATTAACTAGTCATAAAAATGACAAAGGGCATCAGATCCCATCTGCACTCATAACTTATGTAGGTGCCCAGATGAACACACACATACCTGTGGAATTTTTTTTTAAGAATTGTAGAAGTCCTCAGTGCTTTTTTCCCCTTAAAATTACTAGCATTAGTTGCTTCAGGATTATTGGTTGTAGCCATGTTGGTCTAAAGACAGAGACAGACAAGGTTCTTTAGGTAGAAGTGATATCTTTTATTAAACCAACTAAATAGTTGGAAAAATTGCTTTTTGCTAACTTTTGTGCACAAACACCCTTCTTCAGGCATAGGGAGAGTCTTCTGGTGTTTTGTGTGCTCTCCTGGTTGGAACAGAAGCCAAAATGCAGGTCTGTGAAAGTGCAAATACGTGGCAGTGAGGAACTGAAGGAATAGGAGACAAGAAGTGTAAAACAAGTAGATGGTGGGGAGGGAAGCTTGGGAATGCTAATCTGGTGATGGAATGTAGCTGCTAAAATGTAGAGAGGGTACCTGGAGTTATCAGATGGCAGGCAGCTTATAATGTGCCATAAATCCAAGGTCTATATTTAGTTCATGATTTTTTGTATCCAGTAAATGATACTGGAAGTGAAGTTTGCAGGCTCATCTATGAAAGGTGTTTTGTAAATTCCCTTTGTGGATCAGAACTGAGAGATTGGAAAGAGAGTGGTTGTCTTGTGAGAAATGTGCACCCACAGGTAGTTGGGTATTTTTGTCTTTGATAGATTTTTGGGATGTGCTCATTCTGGTACGCAGTTGTCGTTTGGTCTCCTACATATTTCCCATCAGGGCATTTATTGCACTGGATGAGATTATTACATTTCTGGAGGTGCACATGTAAGATGCAGGAATGGTGATGGTTCTGTTGTGAGATGTAGTTATTGTGAGAGTGGTGGAGATGTATGTTGGCAGGTAATACAGACATTGGATTTATGGCACATTATAACCTGCCTGCCATCTAATAACTTCAGGTAATCTGTCTGCATTTTACCAGGTCAATATTCCCCCCTCTTCTGCCCTGCCTACCCCCCACCCACCTGTCTCACACCTATTGTCTTCTATTACCTCTGATCTGTACTGCCACACACTTGCATTTTCACAGACCTGCATTTTGCATTTTGGCTTCTGTTTTACCCACGGGAGCACATAAAACACCAACAGACTTTCCCTATGCCTGAAGAAGGGTGTTTGTGCCTGAAAGCTTGCAAAAATCAAATTTTCCCAACTATTTAGTTGGCCTGATTTAAGAGAATACATTTACCCAAACAACCTTGTCTGCCTAACATCAGTTGTATCCTTAAAATGATTACCTCAGTAAAGACTGTTCTCTTAAGTTGTCCCAATTAAAGCCTTGTCAATGTTTACCTGATGCACAAACTCCACTAAAATGAGCCCCCAAAACAGTGCTTTACTTTAAACTCAGCATGCCCCCATGCCCAACTCAGTTCATGCACAGAGGCATTGCATTATTTTGACCCAGCTTGCTTAACTTCTGTATCGATCGGGGGCTTCAGTGTGGCTTTTATCCAATAGCAGATCGAATCAGCTGTTAGATAAAAGCATCAAAGAGCCCTGCTGAAGCTCACCATCTACACAAACACTGCAGAGCTGGATTGAACCAACACACTGCTTCTTCTGGTAAAATGCTTCCCCCCCACGCACACATCTCTCAGCAACTTTGCAGTTTTAGCCATACACAATCCTAAACCAGGGCATTATGGATATTATTACATAGCCTCAGTGTAGAGAACACAGCACAAAAGAATGAAACAAAAGGGGTACAAATGGAGGATGTATGTGGAAAAATGTTTATATTGGGAGCAAACAGGCTAGCTTCTGCGTTGCAAAAAAGCAAGCCATGCAAAGGTCCATGAATTATATAGTAACTATAATCTTCTGAGTGGTCTTGCAAGCAGATCTGGCAAGTCAGACGCACAGGAGCCATGCTATATCTGGGGTGACTAAGGGGGTCAACAATAAGTCATTAGGAAAAACCACTACTATTGATACTAAGTCTAACACTTCTCTGCATGGAATGGCACTTGAGAGTCACTCAGAAGGGTTAGCTAATATAATATTCTCCCCAAAGACAGATGGTACCAATAGCAAGCCTTGAAAAAATTCTAGTCATCACCAACCTGCACTCACATGACCTGAAGCACAGCCATTAGGGGGTAAGCTGGTTCCCAACAAAGGAAGGAATTCCATTCTATACTGATGCAACTTGCCTAGGTGTGTGAAAATGGCCGTATTTGATTTGAATTTGGATTCAGCCTGAATTGGGGACAGTGATTTAATTCATTGATTCCGATCACAGTCCCTGATTTGACTCTGCCAAATCTGAATCTGAAGATTCGATACTGATCGAAATGTTTTTTCTACATCGCTTGAGGTACCAGGCATGGCTCGTGAACGCTGCAATCGTGGGGCGGATGAAGCGTCCCACAGGAGCGCAGCCCCCCCCCACGTGCTCAGCAGCAAACCCATTTCCTGGTCCACCACTGAGTACCTAGGGGGATCCCCTGTGCCTCCCCTGGCTCGGCAATCAGCTGCCCCTGCAGACCCAGTAGGAAGCAGCCACCAAGCCAAGGGGGCTCCCCGGCGGACCAGGAAGTGGACCAGAAGTGTTTCTTGTTCACTTCCAGGTCTGCTGCTGAGAGCGCTGGGGACCCTCCCCCCGCCACCCCCACACACACACACTCCTGTGGGATGCTCCATCTGCTCCAGGATCGCAACATTTACAAGCTGCCTGGTGCCTTGAGGCATGTAGAAAAAACATTTAAAGCTGTGTCTATGTCTGAATCATTGAATCTTTCTGAATCTCTCCAAACCAATTCAGAGGGTTCTGATTCAATTCAGAGAGATTAAAGGGTCACCTTATTTGATTCAGATTCAGAGATTCAGCTACCAAATCAGGTCAAATCTCCACTGAATTGAATCTGTAACCGAAGCTTCGCACAGCCCTATTGCCTAGGCAGCCAGCTACCTTATCAGATGAAAGTGGGATTGTTAGGACTGTGTAGACTTTTTAGCATAACTTTTCTCCTCCTTGCAACCTGAAGCACAATAAATAACAGTTTGTGCAAATACCTAACTTGGCATTGAAGATATAATTTACTCTACATTATGTTATACTGAAAACATTAATCTTTGTAATGAATGTAATTTTATCAAACTTGTAGCATCAGCAGTCCCTCACAGTTGAGGATGATTGTCTTCAATGATTGGCTTACCTGTGGGTCCAAAGATGGCTGATGAGACAAACCTGGAATCAGAGTCTGTTGCAAATTGGGCGCATGTTTCTGTGTGGGATGAGTAGCTCTGGATTCTTGATTCAATCCGCAACACACTGTTTCTGCCACTCCCGTTGTCATCATGACTTTCCAAAGTACTGAGATTCCTGCAGCAGACTCTTTGTCCATTTGGGGCAGCCCTAGGTAATAATCTCCCATGAATAGTTTTTTTTTTTTTTTTTTAAGTCGGCCTTGAGGACATCCTTGAAGCACTTTCTCTGCCCTTCTCTTGAGCATACACCTTGACTGAGCTGGGAGAATAAAACTTGCTGTAGGAGTCTTGTGTCAGACATCCAGATGATGTGATCAGCCCAGTGAAGTTGATGTCAGCTGATCACTGCCTCAGTGCTCATTGTATTTGCTTGCAAGAGGACACTAATGTTGGTGCATCTGTCTCTCCACTGGATTCAAACGATCTTCCACAGGCAGCATTGATAGTACTTTGCCAGGGGCTTGAGATGTCTCCTGTATGTTTGTCCACATTTGAGCTCCATAGAGTAAAGTAGGAATTCATAGTTGCTTGATAAAGCACAAGCTTGGTTTTGGATCTGTTATCACCATCCTCAAACACCCATTTCCTCAGGTGTCCAAAAGTGCACTTACACTTTTAAGGCAATGTTAGATTTCTTCATCAATGTCAGACTTCCAAGGTACAGGAAATATTCAATGTTCTTCAGAGTTTCACCTTAAATCTGAATTACTGGAGCTAGGGACTTCTCATTAAGAGCCTGTTGATGGAAGACCATGGTATTCTGAATGCTAAAAATCCATCTCATTTTCTTATGTGCTTCAATAAAAGCATTGGCTTTTATGTGAAGGTCTTCTCTGAGTGAGCACACACTACAGTATCATCAACATACTGGGGCTCAATGATTGAGGTCAAGGTAGTTTTGGTTTCGACTTGGAGTCTGCTAAAATTAAACATCCATTCAGTAGTTTAGCTCCACTGAAACTGATTTGCTCAAATGTAGCAGCACATTAAGGATTATCAAGATGACTGTTGGAGTGATGATGCAGCCTTGCTTATCCTCAAAGAGATCTGTGACAGATCTGTTACTGAGAACCACCACTTGCATACCATCGTGGAGCAAGCAAAGAATGGTAATGAATTTTGATAGATATTCCTACTTCAGAAGGATCCTCCACACTGCTTCTTGGTTGGCAGAGTCAAAGGTTTTCATGAGGTAAAAGAAGGCAATATCGATAGGTTTATGTTGTTCCCAGTATTTCTTTAGCAGGTGGCAAGCAGTGAAAATTATGTCAGTTGTGCCTCTTGATGCCCTAAACCGACACTGAGATTCTGGGATGAGCTCTTCAGCAAGTGGAAGGAGATGGTTCAGGAGGATTCTTGCAATGATCTTTCCTGTGGTGATCCCTCTGTTATATTCACAGTCATACTTGTCTCCCTTCTTGAAGATTGTCACAATCATAGTATCCCTAATGCCATATGGGATTTCCTCATCATTCCAGATCCTTAAGATTAGGGCATGGAGCTGTGATGTGTGCTCCTCCCCACCCAAATCAAAAATTTCTGCAGGGACTCTACTTCCGTCTGGTTACGTATTGAGTTACGCAACCATATTCCATCAGCTCCAGATTCCTTGTCATTGTCATCTGCTTGATAGCTTTCTTCACCTCATCAAGGATTGGAGGTATTCCAAGATCATCTCTGATTGGATATTGCAGGATGGAGTTGAGAGTGAGTGTACTATTGTCAACAACAGTCTCAATTGAGAAGGTCTTCAAAATAAGGCCTTCCATTCCAATGGGCATTGATAACTCTCCTTTCCTTGATCAAGTTTCTTCCATCCTTGGGTCACAACAGGTTTGTCCCTGAGTGCTCATGCCAGGTGGCACTGAAAAAAACCACACGTATTCCTGCATATTGAATCCCCAGAGATTTGGGCTTTGTTTCACATACATTTTAGGTGGTTCGGGAAGCTCTTAATGCTCCCTATCCCCACTTCCTGGATTGTCCATACTTTAAAATATATAGACTAGTTTTAAGCTCCCTTTAAGATTCTTAAATTTATGCCACCCCCCAGGCAGGTTTCTCGCTCATCCATTTTAGACAGGTTGTATTGAACAAATGTACAGCTACTCCACAGAGATAGGTGCCCCAAGTTTCAGTCCTTCAGCATCCTAGGATGCAGTGTCCCCTCCCCACACCCTCATGTTTTGTGTGGACAAAGTTTCCAGCCCCTAAACTCTACTGCTCAGAGGGGAGCTGGCACTAATCCAACTCCCACTCCCACCCTTGGGGGTGTGACCTGGCTTGGCAGCTTGAAGGGATACAGAGCCTGGTCCAGGAGGGAGGGCTGGGGTGGTATGGTCAGGGTAAGATAGGGGGCAGACAGGGGTTCCTATGAGCTGAAGCTTTTCTGCCAGGGGAGGGGCAGTGTCCCTGTGAGCTGGTGCTACCCAATTCCTATCCCAATTTATTAAAATATGAGACTCTCTTTAATTTATTTACTTTTTACATTTTTTTTCCCTTTCTCTTTACTTTATCCTTTAGTGGCTTCAGTGGCTGAATGACTTAATTTCATTACCTAGCCCAAGCCATCATTCCAACCCATTGCCTTTCGTTTTACTACACAAGCCCCAATATTTAAGTTCTTTTCCTTCCAGCCTCATGCCTCACCAATCAATCTTTCCACCTAGAGCAGGGATGGGATAGAAGCTTGTCCTGGCTCACCATCCTTCTAGTGGTAACTCACAGCTGTAGCACCTAGTCAGGTCCTTGCTCACCAACCCTCTAGTGGTATGTCACTGTTATTCAGGACAGGGACAGTCAAATGTAGCTACTCTAAACATGAGCTAACACTAATACTGATCAGCATTTGCAAAGTTTTAAGTGTAATATATTAAAGAGCTCCAAAGCTCTTGTGCAGATAACAACCATGGGGCAAAGCTAAGAAAGAGCTGTGGATTTTCTTAGGGTGGCAACAGGGCAAGGATGTTACCAAATAAGAAACACTTCTCCATGAGTACCCATTATGATCGGTGCATAAATAAAAAAAGTAAGTTATACAGCAAGACAGTTCTTCTTTGTAAGAGCTGCACAGAATGACAAAACAGAAGAGACAACTAGGACATTTATAATATTATTCATTCATACATTTAGCAATTGAATAAAAAATCTGAATGGGTCAACAAGAATATCTATTAGTAGTTGTGTGCAAGTTTTCAACACTAATATGTACTATATAAAATGAAGAAGTTGAAAAAATATGATGAAACTATGAATTCTTAAAGGCTATACCATCCCATTCCAACCCCTCTGAACAAAAGAACCTTTTGTAAAAACTTAATTGAAAAAAAAAAAAAAAAAGAACTTGGAAAAGAAATTGAAAAGGAAGGAAATTACTACATGTTACTATAACTGGGGACAGATTGTATCACAGGATTATTAGAATTTGGAGGAAAACATTATTATTTTCTAAATTGAATTGGATTATTTATTACAGTTCTAAAAAGTATTGAACACAAGGAAGATTCCAAGCAAATATTAGATTAGACCGGGAAATAATGTATATGAGAGAAGTGGCTTTGAGATAAATCTCTATATAAACATTACAAATATTAAATTCTTCCTCACGTAGCTCAGATCTGATAAGAATAGTCCTACATTTTCTAAATAGCTAGTGCTATAATTTTAGTCATTACCTATGTAGCAAGAGTGTAGGTCATATTCTGGCTGCACAAATTCATCACCGAAGGGTGGGAGTGGAGGCATGGGATTTTTCCACTCTGATCCCAGCTTCTTCCAATACTCATAGAGAGAAAATTTTATAGGCCTTCCATGAGCCTTCCTTCTATATATTCTGCAGATCACAAAGTGTGATATAATGGCACCTACACACCTATCTAAGAACTTCTATGGTTCCTATGTTTGTCCAAGGCATTCATAAATAAATTACTCCAGCCACAAGTATAGGAAAGAGTGCTGCCAGACTGGCAGGTACAGAATATATTGTAAATATAAAGTTAAAGTATACCTGCATTGGCATTAGCAGATTCAACAGAAATTAACTTTAGATTCACACATGCAGATTATTCAACACATTCAAATAGCTCACATTTTGTCCTCCACCTCCCCTGCATTTGAAATGACAGTGGCCTAATGCACTGGTCCTCTCAAGTGGCTTTCATTTCCTTTCTGGGTAACGACTGCCTTCTTGATCACTTCCCTGAGCATATGCTGTACTGACCACTATGTCAGGCCCAGGTTTACATTTCGCTCCTGCATAATGGCTCCCCCTCCCTTAAACACAGTCCTAAGGAGGATAGCATTCATGCATCCATGTTGGATCCAAATGTCTTCTCCCTACCTAATGTTGTAGGTAAATCAACAGTACTAGATCTTGGGCAGTAAGCATTTCTACTGTCTGGTGCAGCATGACTAGTCATTGCTACAGGTTGCAAAGCTGATGGCCCAACAAGTGGGGCTGTAACTGTTTCTGCTGTGCTTTGTTTAGTCATTCCCCACACAATATAGACTTAAAGTGACACAGTAAACTATGTTTTTCCTCCCATTAAATTTAGTCATCCGGTTACATGTTTCCATGGGGGAATCTCATTTATTTAAAAAACTGCTCCAGAAGCTCTATATACATAGGCCACTCCTCCAGGGTGCTATCATAAGCCCTGATTGTTCTAATAAAAGCATGCATTTTAGGTTCCAACAGGTTCCATGTACTCACAATTAAAGGAAATTCTTCAAGTTGATTTAATGCGTGCCCTGCTTTTGGGATCCCATCCTCATCAACAGTTGTTATGGCTGTCCATAACAAATAAATAAATAAATAGATGACTCCAGCCAGACTGGCAGGCACACACTATATTGTAAACATAAAGTAAAACTATATATGTATTGGCATGAACAGATTCAGCAGAAAGTAACTTTAGATTCACACATGCAGATTCAACACAATTCACATATCTCAGAGTTCCCAACACTTTAGTATCTTGTCCTTTTACACATGTTGATCGCATCTTCACAACTCTCCTGCAAGAAAGAGAAGCATTTTTCATACAGGATTTACATACCCAAAGCTTTGAGGTAGGACTAATTGTGGATTTCCCAGATATCTGCTGGAAGAATAATACAGCAAAACAAAAAATGTCCAATAAGTCCTTAACATCTGCAGAAGGAAAACTAGCTACTGGATGAAGAGAATGGGATAGATATAACACACCTGCATTTCAGTAAGGCTTTTGGCACAGTCCCACATAACAGGCTAGGTAAAATTACTGTTAGGTGAATGCCTAATTGGCTGAATAACCACAAACAGAGAGAAACTATTAGTAGTTGTTAAGAACATCAATATGGCAGGAGGTTTCAAGTGAGGTTCCAAAAGGAGATGTTCTAGATCTGCTGCTTAAATTTTTTTTAATGATTTGGATGGTCAAACATAGAAAGCTTCCTGATCAAGTTTACAGATGGAAGAAAATCTGGTTGAGTTGCAAGCACTTCCAAGAACAGGATAAGAATTCAAAAGAAACTTGATAAATTGGTGAACTGTATACTAGAAAACAGAATGAAATTTAACAAAGATACAGGCACATCCAGGATTTTTAAAAGGGAAATAAAGCAGCAGAGACCAGTACTGCAGTCACCCACACTGTCACCACTCCCAGATTCACCCACCTCTCTCATCTCCCACCCACAAGGATGGGCAGACCATATTGAGAAAGCAGACACTGGGGAACTGTTTTTAAGTCCCTGAAACTTGTGGACACAGGGAGACCTGTCTGTCACTGCTGCCATACCAGATGGTCCTGTCCTGCTCAAGCTGGTGCTGAATGGATCAGCTGCACAGGAAGATGGACTCAGCTAGGGATAATGGCAGTGACAGCAACAGCAGCAGTGGATAGGTTTCCCTGACCCTGTGCCTGATCCTAGGCGATCTGGTGCCTGGAACCCCTGGGGGAGACCTGCTGCCACTGTCCCCAGCTGAGCCCAACTCCCCACACAGCTTGACTGGACTGGGGCAGGAGCAGCTCTGGAGTCACCCCTTCCCCAAAGAAGCTGGGGGCAGTGGGCTGTGGTGACAGCAGCAGAGAAGAGGAGGAATGGGACAAGAGGTGATGTACCACTGAGTATGAAAGGAAGGGGATGGGGAGAAAAGAGAAGTGGACTTCCTCCTTGCTTTGGGACTTAAAAATCTTCAGATGCTGCTCCCATAGTGTGGTCTGAAAGGGAGGTGGAACTGCACAACTTCACCTCCTCTGGATATACCCCCAAACAAAGAAAAATGTAAGGTGATACACCAAGGAAAGCAATAAATGTAGCATGGGGGATAATTGACTTGGCAGTAGTATGGCCAATAAGGTTATGGTAGATCACAAGCTCAACGTAAGTCAGCAATCATACATTCATAAGAAAAAGCACTGCATTAACATTAATAGTACCACTTTACTCAGCAATGATTAAAGCACAGCTGAAGTAACATGTGGGCTTGCTTCTAAAGAATGATCTTAGGAAACTTGAGAAAATCCAGGAGGTGAGTAATGAAGGGTTAGAAGGCATATTATGAGAGGAAAGGTTGAGAGAAAAAGAGAAATAGAGAGCCTTGGAGAAAAGGAGATTAAAGGAGAATACTATAGCAGTTTTCAATTATTTAAAAGGCTACCATAAAAGAGGAGGAGAACAATACAGGAAGCAATGGTCTTAAACTATAGCAACACAGATACAGATTAAATCTCAGAAAAAAACATTCTAACTATAAGGGAAGTAGGACAGTGGAACAAGCTATCTAAAGAAGTTTTATCCTTTACTGGAGATTTTTAAGAAAAGCCTGGATAAGCATAATTCTTGGTAGGGCTGTGAAGGACTTTGAACTGGATGACCTTTGAGGTCCCTTCTAAACCTATGATCCTATGGTTCACCTTTTAAGAAAACACTGAATTCATTTCAACTTTTAAGACTCATAGTAAGCATATATTTAAAAGTTCCCTGGTTCTAGACACCTTTGACATAAATTAAAAATACAATCACACAAGGAATAAGCAGTTTCCACTTGGCCCAGAACAGAAATAATCACTCACCATAGGCACTCATATGGGGGCCTAAAGAAAAGGCCCTGGCCCTCCTTGGGAAGAGGGTAGAGTAACTACCCATCCCTGATTGGGCGAGACAGTCACCAAAAGGGAACATCAAGTCTTGGTCCTGGGCTGCCTTCTCACCCGCCATGCCTTGATGTTAATTAATTAGTTAATTATCTTAATAAGCTGGAGGTTGCCATTTCTTGCCCCAGTGGCAGGGGGCGCTATCTGTGGCTCCATACCTTCCCTACACCGCAGCCCATGCCTCACAGATGGCATCCAGATATTACCAACTTCACTGGCTCCACACTGGGCCCAGAATCCTACTATAGTTTCATAGTTTCTAGGGTTGGAAGGGACCTGAGTAGATCATCTAGTCCGACCCCCCGCCATGGCAGGAAATAATACTGGGGTCAAATGACCCCAGCAAGGTCTTCATCCAACCTCCTCTTAAAAACCCCCAGGGTAGGAGCCAGCACCACTTCTCCTGGAAGTTGGTTCCAGATCCTAGCTGCCCTGACCGTGAAGTAGCGCTTCCTGGTATCTAGCCTAAACCTGCCCTCTGCCAGCTTGTGACCGTTATTCCTGGTCACTCCTGGCAGTGCACGGGGGAAGAGTTATTTCCCCCAATGCCTGCTGATCCCCCCTGACTAATTTATAACAGGCCACTAGATCCCCCATCAGCCTTCTCTTGTGGAGGCTGAACAGATTCCCATAGGCTGAACAGATTCCAATAGTCCCATAGCCTCTCCTCATAGGGCCTGCCCTGCTGTCCCCTGATCATGTGAGTGGCCCTCCTCTGGACCCTCTCCATGCTGTCCACATCCCTCTTGAAGTGCGGCGCCCAGAACTGGACACACTACTACAGCTGCAGCCTGACCAGTGCCGCATAGAGGGGGAGGATCACCTCTTTGGACCTGCTTGAGATGCATCTGTGGATGCATGCCAAGGTGCGGCTGGCCTTCCTGACTGCGTCCCCACACTGCCGGCCCATGTTCATCTTGGAGTCAAT
>NW_017728950.1:70641220-70646137 GCF_001723895.1 Crocodylus porosus
TGGCCCAGGTGTGCCTCCCCTGGGGCCCAAGGGGGGCCCAGCAGGGAGGTGGCTGTTCTGGTCCCTACTTAGGAAGTCGGAGGCAAAGAAATCATTAAACCTGTTAGCTTTGTCATCTGGTGTGACGACCAAATTTCCCAATGCATCCTGCAAGGGCCCCACATTACCCGGGACCTTCTTTTTGCCCCCTATGTATTTAAAAAAGGACTTCTTATTGTCCTCAATCTGAGAAGCTAGTCCTAATTCCATTTTTGCCTTGGCCTTCCTAACTGCCCCCCTACAACCCCGAACAACTGCAGAATAGTCATCCCTGGTGATGACCCCTTCTTTCCATTGGGTATACGCGTCCTTTTTTAGCAAGGAGACATTCCTGGATGCTTTTGGTGAGCCATGGAGGCTTGTGTGCTCTCCTGCTCCCTTTGATCCTCATTGGGGTTACCTTCCTTTGGGCTTGGAGGATCGTCTCCTTAAGAAGCAACCACTCTCCTTGCACTGAGGTCCCAGAGGGGAGGGGAGCCAGATGTCCATCCCCAACTATCCTCCTTAGCTCATTGAAGTTTGCCCTCCTAAAGTCTAGGGCTGCTGCCTTACTGCATGCCTTTGCCACCTTGCGCTGGATGGTAAATTCCAGCAGGCGATTATCGCTGTCTACTATTTGAACCCCACCTGGATCCCTCCAGTTAGGCAGCCTATTTCACCTTCATTCTAGGCTGCATAGTTCCCTGAGCTGTTTCCACCCAGGACCTAGGGTTCTGCCTGGCCTGGAGGTGGGCCAGGGCCAGTAGAGCCTTTGACCAGTCAGGGGATTTCAAGACAGGTTTCTGAGTCTATGGCCCTACTCTCTCGCTGGGGTCCACTTTCCAGACCCTACAAAGGGGTAACCCACCTGGTTGGAGGAGCTGGGGTTAAGGCACCCAAACCCAACTTTTACCAGGGTGGTAACCAGCCTGGCATTTCCTGGGGGTTTCCATACCACTGACAGCCCCACCAGGACACCCACTCCTGGCAGGGTGCAATTTTAGATCATGCCCAGGACCAGGACCAGGACCAGGGGCCTCCTGACCATCCCCTACGGCTCCTCCCTTACCTCCAGAGTGTTCCATGAAGCCTCGCATCCAGGTGATATTGCTGTGCCTCCAGCCAGCAGCAAAATGCCCTGTTTATATGGGCAGTCAGAGTTCTAAAATGGCTGCCGCAATTAAGCGCCTGCTGGCTGCTTGGCCCCAGGTCTTAAAGTGGCAGGTACAAACAGTGCCCTGCCACAGCCCCCCAGCAAAAATAAAAGTTGGCACTTATGTCACTCACAAACAGAAAACCCCTTACATACAGAGATACTAGTCTTTATCTCAGAAGCTTGACCAAAAAATGGCCATTGTAGTACGAACTATAAACAAATACTTTCAGGTAAATTCAGACCATATAGGAAAATTAGGTAACTCAGGAAGGTGCCTGTGCACCTCTCATTAAAAGGGAAAGAGGATCAATCTCAGGCTTCTTTGTTGACTGCAGTGGTAGTCAGTAGCAGAACTAGGGAGTGGCAACTGGGGCAGCTGCCCTGGGCACTAACTTCAGGGAGGGGTCGGGGGGAGGTAGGGGAAAACAGAAATAAACCACTGTTGCAGGTGTATAATCATATTTGCAACATGGCAGCAGCCAGAAGTGGCCATGTGTCGCAGCTACCTTGGGTGCCTGGATGCACTGCTATGCCCATGGTAGTAGTGGTATTATAATGAGCAAAAGACAGTTCATATGTAAGTCCCCAGCTATTTGGGGCTTTATATGTAAAAAATTACTTTAATTTCCACCCAAAATCAACAGCCCAGCAATACAACCCAGTTGCCCAGCAAAGCCCGGGGGGCGGGGGGAACAGGGATCGGGGACACGTGAGGGACCTCCAGGAGGAGGTTATCAGCCTGAGGAGAATCAGGGAGGTGGAGGAAGAAATTGACAGCTATTTCCTTTCCCTGCAGGGTCACATACCCAAGGGAGAAGCACTTTTGGAAGTGCGGTCCACTGCAGAGTGGCAGACGGTCACCTCCAGAACCAGGGCTGCTCGTAACACAGCAGTACCAGTTCCTTCAGTCCAGCTGGAGAACAGGTATGAGGCCCTGACAACTCTGGAGGAGAAGAAAAGAGAGGAGGCAACCGGAGAGGAGGCAACTCTACGCTCTCCATGATCCAAGCAGGCCAAAGGAGCTAAGCAGTTCAGGAGGAAAAAGCATCAAGTGACCATTATACATGACTCCATCCTGAGAGGTACAGAGGGCCCCATCTGTCGCCAGGACCCCTCAACACGCGAGGTCTACTGCCTACCGGGAGCAAAGATTCAGGACATGAAGGGGATGATCCAGGCCATGATCCAGCCCACCGATTACTACCCCATGGCCCTAATCCATGTGGGTACTAATGATGTGGCCAGGAGGAGCCCTGATTGCCTGATGGCTGACTACCACACTCTTGGGGGTGTGCTGAAGGCGATAGGTGCACAGGTGGTTTTCTCTTCTATCCTACCAGTGAGTGGACATGGAAGACGACATGTGACGTGCATCACAGAGACCAACTGGTGGCTTTGGGAATGGTGTCCTGAGATGGGCTTTGGCTTCCTCGACAATGACCCACATATCGCGACAAGAGACGTGCTCGTATGGTAAGCAACAGGGGCCAGGGTAATCCTGTAAGTAGGGAGCCAGTGCACACATCCACGGGAGGCCTCAAATGCCTCTACACAAATGCTCTTAGTATGGGAAACAAGCAAGAGGAACTTACCCTCCTGCTAGTTGACACCAACCCAGACATAGTGGGGCTCACTGAAACGTGCTGAAACCCAACACATGACTGGGCAGTGAATATCAAGGGCTATAGGTTATACAGGAGGGATAGGACAGGGAGGAAAGGTGGGGGCATGGCACTCTACATTAAGGAGGAATACACATCCTTGTCAATTACAAAGAGTCAGAGGAGGGGCACTCTGAAGTGCTCTGGGTTAGAAAACAGGGCAGTTGAGGGGAAAGAGACTTAATGGTGGGGGTCTACTACAGACTACCCAATCAAGGGGACGAGCCAGACCAGGAATTCTTAAGTCAGCTCACGGTGGTAGTTAGGTCAAAGGATGTGGTCATCATGGGTGACCTAAACTTTCCAGACATCTGCTGGGAAGAGCAGTCAGCCCGGTCTGACCGCTCACATAGGTTCCTAGCCCAAATGCAGGACCTCCATCTAACCCAGGAGTTGCACAGCCCCACTAGGGGAGTCACCCTGTTGGACCTGGTGCTGGCCACGGGGGACGACCTGGTGAGGGGGCTGTGGGTGCTCAACCACCTGGATGATCATTGGCTGCTGGAATTCACCATCCACTGCAAGGTGGCAAAGGCCTACAGCAAGGCAGCAGCCCTAGATTTCAGGAGGGTGGACTTCAATGAGCTAAGAAGAATAGTCTTGGAAGCAGTGAGGTCCTGGAGGGGAGGGGAGGGGAGCCAGGTGTCCAAGAAAAGTGGTTGCTCCTTAAGGAGACGATCCTTCAAGCCCAAAGGCAGGTAATCCCAACATGAATCAAAGGGGGCAGGAGGGCACAAAAGCCCCCATGGCTCACCAAAAGCATGTCTGGGAATGTCTCCTAGCTAAAAAAGAGGCATACACCCAATGGAAAGGAGGGGCCATCACCAGGGAGGATTATACTGTGGTTGCTCAGGCATGCAGGGGAGCAGTCAGGAAGGCCAAGGCGGAGATGGAACTGGGAGTAGCTTCCCAGATGAAGGGCAACAAGAAGTCCTTTTTTAAATACATAGGGGACAAAAAGAAGGTTCTGGGTAACATGAGGCCCCTGCAGGACAAGCTAGCAAATTTGGTTGTCACACCAGACGACAAAGCCAACATATTTAATGATTTCTTTGCCTCCATTTTCCTGAGAAGGGACCGGAACAGCCACCCCCCCTCTGGGCTCCCCTTAGACCCCAGGGGAGGCACACCTAGGCCAAGGGTTAATGAGGAACTATTTAGGGAACTTCTGGAGGGACTGGATGTATTCAAAATCAGCTGGTCCAGACAATCTCCACCTTCAAGTACTGAGGGAATTGGCTGAGGTCATTGCAGGACCCCTGGCACGGCTTTACGAGCACTTGTGGTGCTCTGGTGTAGTGCCAGAGGACTGGAAGAGGGCCAGTGTGGTTCCCATCTTCAAAAAGGGGAGGAAGGAGGACCCGGGAAACTATAATTTAGTTAGTCTTACCTCAATCCTGGCAAGCTTTTTAAGATTATTCTGGCACATGTCCACGAGGGCCCAGCAGGGGAGATTATGCTTAGGGGCAACCAACACGGGTTCATTAGTGGCAGGTCCTGTCAGACCAACCTGGTAGCCTTCTATGACCAGATCACCAAATCCTTAGATGCAGGGGTAGCTCTGGACATAGTCTTCCTGGACTTTTGGAAGACTTTCGACACTGTCTCTCACCCCGTTCTCATTAAGAAACTGAAGGACTGTGGTGTCAACACCCACACAGTCAAATGGGTTGCCAACTGGCTGGAGGGCTGCATTTTTGACTTGGAGAGATGTGGGCAGTGGGGTTCCACAGGGCTTGGTCCTCAGTCCCACACTGTTCAACATCTTCATCAGTGACTTGGACGAGGGAGTAAATAGCACCCTGTTCATATTTGCTGATGACACTAAGATGTGAGGGGATGTGGGCACGGTAGAAGGGAGGAACAGGCTGCAATCAGACCTAGACAGGTTACAGGTATGGGCAGATGAGACTAGGATAGGATTCAACACCGACAAGTTCAAGGTGATGCACCTGGGGAGGAAGAACCAGCACCATACCTACAGGCTGGGGAACTCCCTTCTTGTCAGTACAGAGGCAGAAAAGGATCAGACCTAGACAGGTTACAGGGGTGGGTGGACGAGAATAGGATGGGATTCAACAC